>NW_022589705.1:26826548-26994396 GCF_004348235.1 Phoca vitulina
GACATCGTACTAATGTCCGTATTGAGTAGGTCCCTGGCAGTCGGTACTACCTCTTGTTCTTTTTGTTGAGGTGATTTTTTCTGTCTTGTCATTTTGTCCAGAGGAGAATAGATTAATGAGAGAACAAAATGCTAACAGGGTAACAACGTCCCCAGAAAATATACTCTAAACAAATCAGAAAAGACCTGAAGCTGGGGGAAAAGAAAGAAAAAAGAAAAAGAAAAAGATAAAAACAAACAAAAACAGAACAAAACAAAAAAAAACAGAATATGATCAAATATGATCAGGCTGGTGCATAGATCAGTGCCACACACTAGATTTTGGGTGTATTTTGGTCTGTTAGAAGAAAGTGCCTCCCAAAATTTTAAAGAAAAACATATATGTACAAAAATAAGGGTTGATACGATGAAGGGATGGAATATGACTGTAAAGATGAAAATTATAAAAAATTTTATAAAAGGAATTGATAAGAAGTTGCTTGAAAAAAGAAAGAAGAGGATTTAAAAAAAAAAAAGGGAGAGAATGTGATCAGGCAGGAGAGTAGAACAAAACCATACACTAGAGATTTAGGGTATATTTTGATCTGTTAGAAGAAACTATCTCAAAATTTTAAAGAGAGAACAATTTATATATATATGCCAAAAATAAGGGTAACTACTATGAAGGGATAGAATATGACTCTAAAAATGAAAAATAAAAATGTTTTTTTTAAAAAGGGATTGATAAAATGTTGGTTGAAAAAGGGAAAAAGAAAAATAAAAAAAAAGTTAAAAAAAAAATTAACTTTGAAAGACTAAAGAATCATGGTAAAAAAGCCATGGATTCTATGTGCATTATTCCCCTAGCACTGGAGTTCTGCCGTTCTCATTGACCGGTAAACTTGGTCTTGGCTGGCTGTTCTTGCTGATCTTCTGGGGGAGGGCCTGTTGCTGTGGTTCCCAAATGTCTTTGCTGGAGGCAGAATTGCCCCACCCTTGCCAGTCCAGGCTAAGTAATCTGCTTGGGTTTGCTCTCGGGAGCTTTTGTTCCCTGCAAGCTCTCCGTACAGCTTTGGAGGACAAAAGTGAAAATGGTGGCCTCCCAATCTCCACCTCGGAGGAGCCGAGAACTCAGGGTCCCACTCCTCAGTTCGCCCCCAGAGAAAAGCAGTCAGTCATTCCCGTCTCCCCTGTCTCCGGCCGCACTCCGTGCTCTCCCGGCCTATGACCGAGCGTTTCTATCTCTGGCACCCGACCCTGTGTGGAGTCTCCAAACCCAGCAGATCCCTGCGGTGCACTCCCGCACTGCTCCTCCCGGGGGAGGAAGGGGAGTCTCCCCGGATCTGCCCTTGTTGGGTCCCTGCTAGAAGAGCAGTGGCCCGACTGTGCCCCGGATCACGGTTTATGGCAACCCCGAGCTGAGAGCCCGCGCCTCGGCTCTGTCTCTGCAGCCGGCTTCCCTGCTCCAATACCTGGGAGCTCTTCCGCACTCAGGCACCCCCGGTCTTTCTGTGACCCTGAGGGTCCTGAGACCACACTGTCCTACGAGGGCTCTACCCCCCGGTTAGCCACTGGAGCGACGTCCCTCAGCGGAGCAGATTTCTAAAAGTTCTGATTTTGTGCTCCGCAGCTTTATCACTTGCCAGAAGTGGCTGATGGAGGCCCCCTCCCCCGTCGTCTATCTTCCCGAATGTCGCCTCGGATTCACTTCCCCGCACGACCTACCTTCCAGAAAGTGGTCGCTTTTCTGTTCAGAGAGTTGTTGCTATTCTTTTCTTCGATCTCCTGTTGAGTTTGTAGGTGTTCAGAATGGTTTGATCCCTATCCAGCTGAATTCCTGAGACCAGAGGAAATCCAGGTCTCCTACTCCTCCGCCATCTTGCTCCGCACCCCCCCCACTTTGGTTTTCTTATTCACCATTCCTTTGGCTATTTGGGGTCTTTTGTGGTTCCATACAAATTTTAGAATTGTTTGCTCTAGCTCTGTGAAAAATGCTGGTGTTATTTTTATAGGGATTGCATTGAATGTGTAGATTGCTTTGGGTTGTATAGACATTTTAATAGTATTTGTTCTTCCGATCCATGAGATGAAATATTTTTCCATTTCTTTGTGTCTTGCTCAATTTATTTCATAAGTGTTTTGTAGTTTTTAGAGTACAGATCTTTTACCTCTTTGGTTAGGTTTATTCCTAGGTATCTTAGGGTTTTTCGTGCAATTGTAAATGAGATCTATTCCTTGATTTCTCTTTCTGCTGCTTTATTATTGGTGTATAGAAATGCAACAGATTTCTGTACATTTTTTTTTTTTTTATCCTGCGACTTTGCTAAATTAATGTATGAGTTCAAGGCAATTTTTTGGTGGAGTCTTTCATTTTCTACGTAGAGTGTTATGTTGTCTGTGTTGTGAGTGAAAGTTTGACTTCTTCCTTGCCAATTTGGATGCCTTTTATTTCTTTTTGTTGTCTGATTGCTGAGGTGAGAACTTCCAGTACTGTGTTGAACAACAGTGGTGAGAGTGGACATCCTTGTCATGTTCCTAACCATAGAGGAAAAGCTCTCAGTTTTTCCCCACTGAGGATGATATTAGCTGTGGGTCTTTCATATATGGCCTTTAGGATATTGAGGTTCCTTCTATCCCAACTTTGTTGAGGATTTTTATCAGGAAAGGATGCTGTATTTTGTCAAATGCTTTTTCTGCATTTACTGAGAGGATCATACAGTTCTTATCATTCATTTTATTAATGTGGTGTATCTGTTGATTGATTTGTAGATATTGAACCACCCCTGCAGCCCAGGAATAAATCCCACTTGATTTGGTGAATAATCCTTTTAATGTACTGTTGGATTTGATTAGCTAGTATTTTGTTGAGAATTTTTGCATTCATGTTCACCAGGGATATTGGTCTATAATTCTTTTTAGTGGGGTCATTGTCTGATTTTGGAATCAAGGTAGTGCTGGCTTCATAGAAAGAATTTGGAAGTTTTCCTTCCCTTTCTGTTTTTTTGGAATAGCTTCAGAAGAATAGGTATTAATTCTTCTTTAAATGTTTAATAGAATTTCCCTGGGAATCCATCCAGCTCTGAACTGTTGTTAGGAGATTTTTGATTACTGATTCAAATTGTTTGCTGGTTATGGGTCTGTTCAAATTTTCTTTCCTCCTGTTTCAGTTTTGGTAGTTTATGTTTCTTGGAATTTATCCATTTCTTCCAGATTGCCCAGTTTGTTGGTATGTAATTGCTCATAATATACTCTTAAAATTGTATTTCTTTGGTGTTGGTTGTGGTCAGTCCTCTTTCATTTATGATTTTATTTGGGTCCTTTCTATTTTCTTTTTGATAGGTCTGGCTTGGGTTTTTTCAATTTTGTTAATTCTTTCAAAGCACCAGCTCCTAGTTTCATTGATCTGTTCTGTTGTTTTTTTTTTTTTAATTTATTTCTATATCATTTAATTCTGCTCTAATCTTTATTATTTCCCTTCTTCTTCCCTTCCCAACATTAGGCTTTATTTGCCATTCTTTTTCCAGCTTCTTTAGGCATAAGGTTAGGTTGTGTATTTAAGATTTCTCTTGCTTCTTGAGGAAGGCCTGTATTGCTATATACCTCCCTCTTAGGACCACCTTTGCTGCTTCCCAAAGGTTTTGGACTGTTGTGTTTTCATTTTCATTTGCTTCCATGTGTTTTTTTATTTCTTCTTTAATATCCTGGTTAACCCATTCATTTTTGAGTAGGATGTTCTTTAACCTCCATGTATTTGTGCTCTTTCCAAATTTTTCTTGTGGTTGACTTCAAGTTTCATAGCTTTGTGGTCTGAAAGTACGCATGGTATGATCTCAATCTTTTTGTACTGATTGAGGCCTGATTGGTGACCCAGTTATGTGATCTATTCTGGAATGTTCCATGTTCACTTGAAAAGAATGTGTATTCTGCTTTTGGATGAAATGTTTTGAATATATCTGTTAAGTTTATCTGGTCCGGTGTGTCCTTCAAAGCCCCTGTTTCCTTGTTGGTCTTCTGTTTAGATGATCTGTCCATTGCTGTGAGTGGGGTGTTAAAGTCCCTTACTATTATTGTATTATTATCAATGAGTTTAATTTTGTTATTAATTGATTTATATGTTTGGGTGCTTCCTAGTTGGGAGCATAAATATTTCCAATGTTAGATCTTCTTGTTGGATAGACCCCTTTTTTTATGATATAGTGCCCTTTTTCATCTCTTATTATAGTCTTTGGCTTAAAATCTAGATTGTCTGATATAAGTATGGCTACTCCAGCTTTCTTTTGGTGTCCATTAGCAAGATAAAGGGAAGGCCCCTCACTTTGAATCTGTAGGTGTTTTTGTGAACAGCATATCAATGGGTCTTTTTTTTTTTTTTAAGATTTATTTATTTATTTGAGAGAGAGAGCAAGCACAAATGGGAGGGGCAGAGGGAGATGGAGAGAGAATCTCAAGCAGACTCCGCACTGAGCTTGGAGCCTCATGTGGGGCTCAATCTCATGACCTTGAGATCACAACATGAGCCAAAACCAAAAGTCAGATGCTTAACCAACTGAGCCACCCAAGTGCCCCTCTGGGTCTTGGGTTTTGTTTTGTTTTTGTTTTTGTTTTTTAATCCATTCTGATACCCTATGTCTTTTGATTGGAGCATTTAGTCCATTTACATTCAGAGTAAGTATTGATAGATAGGAATTTAGTGCCATTATATTACCTGGAAAGTCGTTGTTCCTGTAGATTGTCTCTTTTCCTTTCTCATCTTTGTTGCTTTTGGTCTCTCTTTCCCACTCAAAGGGTCCCCTTTAATATTTCTTGCAGAGCTGGTTTTGTGGTCACAAACTCTTTTAGTTTTTGTTTATTTTAGAAACTCTTTATCTTTCCTTCTATTCCAAATGACAGCCTTGCTGGATTAAAGTATTCTTGGCTGAATGTATTTCCCGTTTAGCACAATGAATATATGATGCCACTCACTTTTGGCCTGCCAAGTTTCTGTGGACAGATCTGCTGCCAACCTTATGTGTCTACCCTTGTAGGTTAAGGACCTTTTGTACCCAGCTGCTTTCAGAATTCTCCCTTTATCTTTGTATTTTGCAAGCTTCACTATTTACTTATATTTTTTAAAATTTTATTTTGTTATGTTAGTCACCATACAGTACATCATTAGTTTTTGATGTAGTGATCCACGATTCATTGTTTTCATATAACACCCAGTGCTCCATGCAGTATGTGCCCTCCTTAATACCCATCACCAGGCTAACCCATCCCCCACCCCCCTCCCCTCTAAAACCCTCAGTGTGTATCTCAGAGTCCATAGTCTCTCATGGTTCATCTCTCCCTCCGATTTCCCCTCCCTCATTTTTCCCTTCCTTCTCTGAATGTCCTCCATGCTATTCCTTATGTTCCACAAAGAAGTGAAACCAAATGATAATTGACTTTCTCTGCTTGACTTATTTCACTTAGCATAATCTCCTCCAGTCCCATCCATGATGATGTAAAAGTTAGGTATTCATCCTTTCTGATGGCTGAGTAATATTCCATTGTACATATGGACCACATCTTCTTTATCCATTCATCTGTTGAGGGCATCTTGGCTCTTTCCACAGTTTGGCTGTTGCAGACATTGCTGCTATGCACATTGGTGTGCATATGGCCCTTCTTTTCACTACATCTGTGTCTTTGGGGTAAATACCCAGTAGTGCAATTGCTGGGTCATAGGGTAGCTCTATTTTTCATTTTTTGAGGAACCTCCACACTGTTTTCCAAAGTGGCTGTACCAACTTGCATTCCCACCAACAGTGTAAGAGGGTTCCCCTTTCTCCACAACCTCTCCAACATTTGTTGTTTCTTGCCTTGTCAATTTTTGTCATTCTAACTGGTGTGGGGGGGTCTCTAAAGGGAGAAAGACCCCAAGAGTGATATAGAACAGAAATTTACAGGGACAATCTATAGAAACAAGGTCTTCACAGGCAACATGACAATAAATTCATATCTTTCAATAATCACTCTCAACGTGAACGGCCTAAATGCTCCCATAAAACGGCACAGGGTTGCAGGTTGGATAAAAAGACAGGACCCATCCATGTGCTGTCTACAAGAGACTCATTTGGAACCTAATGATACATCCAGACTGAAAGTGAAGGGATGGAGATCCATCTTCCATGCCAATGGACGTCAAAAGAAAGCTGGGGTAGCAATTCTTATATCAGACAAATTAGATTTTAAGCTAAAGACTGTAGTTAGAGACACAGAAGGACACTATATCATTCTTAAAGGGTCTATCCAACAAGAAGATCTAACAATTGTAAATATCTACACCCCCAACATGGGAGCCGCCATCTGCATAAGCAACTGTTAACCAAAATAAAGAGTCATATTGATAACAATATATTAATTGTAGGAGACCTCAATACTCCACTCTCAGCAATAGATCATCTAAGTGGAAAATCAACAAAGAAACAAGAGCTTTGAATGACACACTGGACCAGATGGACCTCAAAATATATACAGAACATTCCATCCTAAAACAACAGAATACTCATTTTTCTCGAGTGCATATGGAACTTTCTCCAGAATAGACTACATACTGGGTCACAAATCAGGTCTCAACCGATACCAAAAGATTGAGATTATTCCCTGCATATTTTCAGACCATAATGCTTTAAAACTGGAATGCAATCACAAGAAAAAATTTGGAAGAAATTCAAACACTTGGAAGCTAAAGACCACTCTGCTCAAGAATGTTTGGGTCAACCAAGAAATCAAAGAAGATCTTAAACAATTCATGGAAACCAATGAGAATGAAAACACATCAGTCCAAAATCTATGGGATACTGCAAAGGCAGTCGTAAGGGGGAAATACATAGCCATCCAAGCCTGACTCAAAAAAACAGAAAAATCCCAAATTCACCAGCTAACTTTACACCTTAAAGAACTAGAGAAAAAGCAACAAACGATGCCTAAGCCACACGTTAGAAGAGAAATAATTAAGATTAGAGCAGAGATCAATGAATTAGAAACATAGTAGATCAGATCAACAAAACTAGAAGCTTGTTCTTTGAAAGAGTTAATAAGATCTAAAAACCACTGGCCAGACTTATCCAAAAGAAAAGAGAAAGGACCCAAATTAATAAAATTATGAATGAAAGGGGAGAGATCACAACTAACACCAAGGAAATAGAAACAATTATTAGAAATTATTATCAACAACTATATGCCAATAAATTAAGCAACCTGGAAGAAATGGATGTCTTCCTGGAAACCTATAAACTGCCAAGACTGAAACAGGAAGAAATTGACAACCTGAATAGGCCAATAACCAGTAATGAGATTGAAGCAGTGATCAAAAACCTCCCAAAAAACAAGAGTCCAGGGCCTGGTGGATTCCCTGGGGAATCTACTTATTTTGGATTATTTAGGATTTTCTTTACACTTGATCATGTCATGCCCTGAAATGCCTTTCTGAATTCCAATTTCCTCAATTTAGTGGAGCCATTTGGCTCTAGTTGAGTTCCTTCCCTCATCTCATTGTGATATTGTGATATGACCAGAATATATTTCTCACATATATTTGGTCTTCATCTAGGGTTCTTGACTCACAGCTCCCCAAATCCTTGGAATTTCCTAAGTGTTGAGAGTTACAAAGATGTCTCTTGTTGTGTCAATGAAGTGACTTCTGGACCTCACCTGAAGATAGGGGCTGGTTGCCAGGAGAACCAACCAGGTAGCTAGAAAGTTGGAACTTTTTGAGTCCCACCCCTCACTTCTGGAAAGGGATGAGGGCCTGAAGGTTAAATCAGTAGCTAATGATTTAATAAATCATGACAAGGTAATGGAACCTCCATAAAAACCCAAGAGGACAGAGCTTCTGGGAGAGTTTCTAGGTTGGTGAATACATGGAGATTTGGGGAGAATAGTGCACCAGGAGAGGGCATGGAAATTCTGTGCCATTTCCCTCTACCTTGCCCTATTTAGCTCTATCTGGCTGTTCCTGAGATATACCCTTTTAGAATAAACTGGTAATCTAGTAAGTAAAATGTTTCCGAGTTATGTGAGCTGCTCTAGTGAATTCATAAAACCCAAGGGGGAGGTCATGGGAACCTCTGATTTATAGCTAGTTGTACAGAAGCACCAGTAATAAACAGTTTGTGACTAGCATCTAAATTGGGGGGATGGGACACTCTTATAGGACTAAATCCTTAACCTGTGGAATCTGATGCTATCTCTGGGTAGATAGTGTCTGAATTGAGTTGAAGTCTTGGATACCCTGCTGAGGTGTGAGAATTGCTTAGTGCTGTGTGGGAAGGCCATCTACTCTTCTCATGTTGAAATTCGTACCACAACCAATTTACCTGTATAGTTTGAAAGTTGGCTTCAAGTAGTCTGCCAGAGTGCTTATGTAGCTTGCCTTGTTTGCTTCTCTCTTGGGGATTACCCTCTGTAACTATCTGTTATCTAGTATCTGACAACAGTTTTGTACAGCTTTCTAATTGTTTACGGTATGAGGTTAAGTTAGGGGTTTTCTTATTCTACCATGGAAAGAAGTAAAAGCCTACGTTTGGGTTTTTAATACTGCCTATTAGGTATGTTTTGGAGTTGGGGCGGGAAAGAGGCTCATGGCTACTTAAAGTTGCAGAGAAAAGCAGCTTTGGAAAATATAATTAATTACTCTAAGAATGATCTTGTCTGAGCACCTGGGCCCATGTGTTTTTCCTTAAAATAGTGCCTAAGTACTCATGTTGAATATAAGAGGTGTCTGGATTTTTGCCCTTGTTTGAAAGACTCTTTACCATCTCAATACATTTCTTACTATTATCAGTCAGAGCTGCTATATTCATGAATGTAACTGATTCAACCAGAGCATTTGTCCATTCTACTAATTTGAGGGTTTACTGTGGAAAGGTGTTTGTCATGTGTTTTTCTCACTAAATTAAGATGGGAAGCATTCAGCAAAATAGGTGCTATGATGATGATATGACTTTTAACATTAAATAAGAACAGCTCGGAGTATCTAATAGTTGAAATAAAAGTATTATTTTCTTAGCTGTCATGTTGCCCTCTTGAGAATCCAACAATGTTAGCTGATGCTGAGATATTTTCCATTCACAAGAACTCTTCAGAGCTTTTATCCTTTCTCTGGAAATTAAGTTATTTTGTGACTCTCCACTTGGTTCAATAAAATTTGGTATTGAAAATAATAGTAGAAACCATGTTATTTAGGAGGCTGTTCCCTAGTTAACAAAACTTGTGTGAATTGGTTCTGAAGCATGTAGGGGTCTCAAACACTTATGGATAATTTTGCAAAATTTCTCTTAATATGAATTCTGTTAACCAATATTAATAAGCTGATAATATATACAAATTTCATTTATCTTGCCACTGATGGTAAGATATAAACAAAAATGTTGTCAACTAAACAAGTATCTTCTTGATATAGAGAATATTTATCTGTGCTTCCTGAAGGAGCTTTTAAAACTTTATTTGGATATACAGTGTATGTATATTTTTAAATCACATATTACTCTTAAGAATGCCCAAAGAAGAAAAATTAAGTGAAATAAATTGGCTAAGGTATTCTTAAAGTTCTCCACATGTCTTCATATGTTCATTAAACTTATCTAAGTCCCTTTATGACTTTTAAAAAGTAAGTGTTAGTGTTTATCCATGTAATATTTTATCAAGATCATTGGTAATACAACATTTCTTAAAAGAATTTTGTATATAGTTTCTGGGAATTTCTTTCAAGCTACTGATACAGGTTCTGCAAGTTTTGAGGCTGAACCTTTAAAAAACTTACCAGGGAGTGACCACAGAAGTTTTAAGACAATCCTGACTTGTATTCCTTCATAAAATGGCCTCCAAGTGGGTTTGCAGTTGTTTAAACATGCTACTCAAAATGACTGAGTTCACGCACATGCAGGCAATAGCAGCTACATCCTGCTTATCACTTAGATTTTGACTGTAAGAGACAAAGGATTGTAAGAATTGCCCTATTTCAGAGATGTTAAAATGTGAAGAAAAGGGCTCATTTTTAATTGAACAAAATATGGTATTCTTCCTTTCTCCCCTTTATCTGCCCCTTTTTTCTCTGTTCTTTTCCTGCACTGCAGTAAATGCTAGGAGGGTGTTCATAGATTGGAGGAAAACAGAACAGAAATGGATAAATCTAATATTAATGATGAGAGTTTTGGTAGAGGTAAGAACAGAGTGCTATGGGAGCATGGAAGAAGGAATAACAACACTATCCACAGATGGCCTAACACAATAATATAGAGGTGGGTCTTAAAAATGCATAGAGGCTATCCGGTCATAGAAAAGGCTGGCTAGGTGGGGAAAACAACATAAGGAAATATAAAGTGTGAAATACCCAAGTTAGGAAGTTAGAAGTAAGTCTTAGTTATATATTATTCTGTAATGGGCGCAGCAAACTGGTCTATCCAGACTGAGTAATATAAACTTGAGTGCATTAATAATTGAGACCATTTGATTCAAGCATTTCATTTTAACATATCTGAGAAGATTCTTTTAAGTTGAGACTTTAAAGTTTAAGTTAAAAATACCACAATCCACACTCTGGAAAAAATTATACACAATTTAACATGTGGTTATGTTAATATATATGGATATAAATATAGACAGACACTAATCTACAATTAGGGAATGCTATAACAACAGTTTGCTTCTTCTCCTTACCTTTTCGCCAGAGAGTTACTGGAGATCATAGTCAGAAGTAGCTGTGACAAATGGCTCTGTCTTGGTCATGTCTAGATGATCTTTTCTTTAGCTTCATCCTGGGCAATCCTCTTCTTCTGTGTCCTTTGTTGATCCACATGAATGCACCTTGGATTGGCCATTTCCTTTTATTATGGCTAGTATATTAACCACAGAGAAATTCAGATTCTTTTTATGATCAAAATTTACACTTGAAAGATACAAAGCCTTAATCAGCCTAATTTCAAAAGCCTTATAACTAGCTATTTCTGCTTTTATTTATTATTAAACCAATCTCTGCAATGCCAGATATGTTTTTCCTTTATGGATATGTTGCAAAAAATTGTGCTGCAGTAGCCCAAGAACACCTTCCGACTAATATTTGGAAATAAGTAAAGTGAGGCAAGAAGAGGGTAAAATATTTAAAATCATTACTCCATATTTGCTTCCTTTATTATGTTATTAGATGTACTCTGCCAGCTACAGTGACTACAGTTTTACTTTTAATAATTTCATTTGTGTTTATGAGTATATTGTGGTACCTAGAAGGCATGGAATAACCAGAGAAGATTATAAGATGGCATAGTGAGTTTAAAGTGGACAGAATATAGGGCAGAGAGAGGACTGAGGAGAGTGATCGAACATGAGGCTAGGAAGAGAGTTCATGACAGATTATTGAAGGGTCCTAAATCTTGGGTCAGTCAGTGTATAGTATAAAAATGGAAATCAGTATCTTAAAATGGAGTATTAAAATATATTCAATTAATCAAATAAAGTAGGAAAGGAATAAAGAACAGGTAAGGCATATAGAAAACAATATAATGGTTGAATTAAATCCAACCATGTCAGTAACTATTTTAAATGTAAATGATCTAAATACTCCAAATGGAAGAACCTTGTCAAACTAGGTTAAAAAAAGACTCAAATATATACTGTCTACAGGAGACACACTTGAACTTTGTTTCTTTTTATTTAAAGGACAGAAAAAGGTATATCAAGTGAATAATAAAAATAGTAGAAAAGTAGATTTCAAGGGGCACCTGGGTGGCTCTGGTCAGTTGAGCATCCAACTCAATTTCTGCTCAGGTTGTGGTCTCAAGTTTCTGGGATCGAGCCCCACTTTGGGCTCTGCGCTCAGTGACAAGTCTCTTGAGAATCTTTCCCTCTGCCCCTCCCTCACTCATGCCCTCTCTCTCAAATAAATCTTTATAAAAAAAGAGGAAAAATGGATTTCAAGAAAAGGACTGTCATTAAAGATAAAGATGAATATTTTATGGGAATAAAAGACCTCATTGAGAAGACAGAAAAATTACAAATATGCTAATAATAAGGCTTCAAAACACATGAAGCCAAAAATGAAAGAATTAAAGAGAATAATAGACAAGTCTTCTATCCCAATTGAAGATTTACTATACCCCTCTTCCATAACTGATAGGAGAAGTGAACAACAGCAAATGAGTAAAGATACAGAAAAGTATGAGCCATGTCATGAATCAACTTGACCTGATTGGCATTTATAGGACATTACACCCAACAACATTGGAGTACATTTTCTTTACAAGTACATATTAAATGTTTACCAAGAGAGACCATATGTTAGGCCATGAAAAAGTGATCAATAAAATTTAAAACACTGAAATACTACAGAGTATGTTCTGTGACTACAGTTGAATTAAATTAAAAATCAATATTAAAAGCTATTTAAAGCCCTTCTGGTTCTGGGTAGAATGAGATAAGCACCCCCCACTGGGTCTGTCCCTCTGTGGGCAACTATGCAGCTGGACAGAATGTCTGGAGTAGCTGTTTAGGACTTTGCAATGTAAATAGCGGCAGGTAGATTGGGGCGGGGAAGAACAGAATTTGAAATACCATCCAACTTATGATTTTTTTTTCCCTTTGGTATCTCCCTGCCTGAACTCAACACAGCCTGAATATCAGCAGAACAAAAGAGAATTTCAGAAGTCCTCTAGTTTTGGCTCAAAGAGCAGGCAAAGGAACTCCTGATGATGAGAAAGTGTGCAGATAGTTGCTTTTATTTCTTTCTATTCATTCTCGAACTCTCTAGCCCTCAAACAGTCTCATGACAGTGGGGACAGAGATGGCAAAGAGAACCCACATGGGCCAAAACTCTGCCAGGGGAGGAACCTTCTCTCTGAGAAGTGTAGCCGTGATCCCAATTAGGTGGGGGAAACATTGGTGCTTTTCTCTGTCCTCCTACCGTTCAGCCCCAGATATTGGCACGATCTCAGAAATGTGTGGTCTCGTGGCCTAACCAAAACAGCTGGAGTACCAAAAAGAACGGACATTGACTTTTCAGAGAATGTATTTCCCCCTTCCTCCTTTAAATAGAATACTCTTTATTTTGAATTTGTCTAATACTTTGTCATGAACAGATTTACCCTCTGTGTTCTCTGCCAGGATACTGTGGAGGTGATGTGTTTTCCCTCTGTGGGTACCCTATCTGGAAGCACACAATGCCCATCAGCTCCTCATTGGTGATGTGAATTTTGATCGTCTAATCAAGGTATTTCTGATTTCTCCACTGTATTATTAGTAGCTTTCCCTCTTCCAAATAATAAGCAGTTTGTAGGGAGACATTTTAAGTGAATGAAAATATCCTGCTTTTCATCACAATTTCCCTCTAGATTTAGTATCAAAGATTATTTCCTGATAAAATCTTTACTGTGATAGTTGCAGAATGTTGGTTCCTTGAACTCCAGCATTGTCTCCACATTTCCTAGTTGGTATTTAGCCTTTGAGTGTAAGTAAGAGCCATTCATCCCTCCAATTTATGTATTTATTTACTATTGAAATGGACTTATGAATTCCTAGTTTCTCATATTTTATATATCGCTCATTACTGTATTTAATTATTTGGATGTTCACGTTGTCCCAGTTGGCACCCCTTCAAGCTGACTCCTATGTTCTTATGACATGCTTACTCCGCTTCCTCCCTTGAACACTTCCTTACTCTTTGGCATCACAAGTTGTTCCAGACTCCTCTTGTAATGTATCCTGCCCAACCCTGGAATTAGCTGTTTATCTGAAGAGCTCTAATTCCAAGATCTGGACACTAGGTATACTTGTGACTCCTGAACTGTGTTTGATTCTTGGCTCTTGATTCAATGGGCAAAGGCAGAAAATAATACACATATACATACATAAAATATACATATAAAATATAGGTGCATATATGTCACCCATTTATATGCATATGTACACATATATTTTAGAAATCATGACACTGATTCCAAACCATTCCCACAGGGTTCATTCTTGCCTTCCCTCATTCTGTGTTTGTGTGTTCCTTCTACAGTGAGAATACTGGTTACCAACAGCACATTTATGCATTTTCTCAATCCTGTGACATACCTAAAATAGTTTCAGAATTGCTTCATCTAGGGGCGCCTGGGTGGCTCAGTCATTAAGTGTCTGACTCTTGACTTTGGCTCAGGTCATGATCTCAGGGTGGTGAGGTGAACCCTGCATCGGGCTCTGTGCTCAGCATGGAGCCTTCTTGAGATTCTCTCTCCCTGTCCCTCTGCCCCTCCTCCTGCTTGCTCACTCTCTCTCTCTCTCTCTCTAAATAAATATATAAAACCTTAAAAAAAAAAAAAAAAAGAATTGCTTCACTTATACTATTATAATAAACCTATTAAAGAGAGTTCATGATTTATTTGCAATTCTCTACCCCCTCACTCCCCAGCCCAAGATGTACCTACTTCTCCAACACGAAGGGTATATAGTCAAAATCTATGTCCATAAGTTACTTAGATGAGTTCCTTCCCTCCTTCCCCTTTCACCTTCGGTGTAATTATGGCATTCCTTTGAAATACAATTGAATTCATTTTTTTCACCTGGTTTTTATCAGAGTCTCCTTTGCTCCCATTCTTATTGATTCCCTTTGACTTTGTTGAACAGGTAGAATATAAACATGCTTCCAAAAGGTAGACTTTGCAAAAAAAGTTTACTCAGAGAAATGTTACTCCCTCCTGTATCCTTTCACCCCATTTCATTCCTTACCCCTTGTAGGTAAAAAATTTAATTGCTTTCTAGTTTACCCTTCTTTTTTTCCCCAAAGATAAGCAGAGAATGCATTTTTCCCATCTTTCTTTTCTTTACACAAAAGGTAGTGTATATATAAGCTTTCTTCATTTAAAAATGTCTTTTGCAAATCACTCCCTATCAGTGCCTAGAGCTCTTCATCATTCTTTTTTACAGCTGCATAGTCCTCCACCGTTCATATGTAGTATAGTTTACTCACCCAGTATCTTATGTTTGGACATTTAGAAATTTCCAATATTTATATTTTGCACTTGCAAATAATGCTTGCAGTGAATAAACTTGTGTCTATTTATTTTTATTTTGTTGGAGGTATATCTTAAGGGTAAATTCCCAGAAGTGGGCTTGTTGGAACAAAGGGTAAATGTGTTTGTAGGACTGTTAGATATTCCAAATTCCCTTCATAGAAGTTGTATTCCCACATCCCACCAAGAGCTGTATTTAAATTTTAGATATTTACTTTTATTTAGTCTATGATTTTTTTTAAAGAAAAAGTAATGTTTTGAAATTCACCACCTCTTGGGGGAATGAATTCAAAAGCAGAATTTCAATGTCAAACTATCAAACTTAAAATTTTATGAAGGAAAAGTCCAAAATTACATACAACAACATCCACGATAGAATAAAAAATACGAAGTATGTGGAAAAAAAAGGGGAAAACATCAGAGAAAAAAGAGGTCACTAAAACACTTTATTCTCACTAATTAAACTTCAAAACAACAGGCTTTGTAAACTGCCTTAGTAAGACAATTACTTATAATTTTAAATCTATGGAGTCTAAAAATTTAAATAAAAATCTTTATTCATTACTTCTGACTGCCAACCATATTCTATAATTGAAAATGAAAGATTTTTAAAGATTTTCCCAAGTTATGAAACATAGGTACAGTTTCTTCTAGAAAATGCTACTTGAAAGTGTTTCTAAAAATATTTTGTTTTGTGCAAAACAGTTAATCAAATATTAAATATGCCACTTGAAGGCGGAATCTACTTAGTACCACAATATGCAGGATAAAGACTATAAAGGCAATTTGGCAATGAGCAAAGGAAGAATTTATTATTCCTACTTTATAGTGTCAAAACTTTTAAGATTTGACTATTAAAAATGTTAATAAAATTCTGATTCTAATTAATTTTTAAGTGTAAATACTCAGACTTATTATTGCATTCCAAAATTTATTTAACCCCAGTTTTGGCAGAATATTAATTTTAGCTAATATCGAATATTAAGCACTTAGCCAAAATGGTCATTTGGTATACCTCTAATTCTAATTATTTCATGATTTTTTTCAAGTTTTTATTTAAATTCCAGTTAACATACAGTGTAATATTAGTTTCAAGTGTACAATATAGTGGTTCAACAATTCCATACAACACCAAGTACTCATCACAAGTGCACTCCTCAATCCCTATCACCTATTTAACCCATTCCCACCCCCACCCCCCCAGCCACCTCCATTCTGGTAACTCCATTTGTCCTCTGTAGTTAAGAGTCTTGCCTCTCTTTTTTTCATGATTTTTTTTTTAAATTAAAGGTTGGTCTACTATAGCAGTCCATATCATATATAATCTTGAGTTCTACCAGGAAGGTCCTTCTGGCAGGTACTAAGGAGAAGTTAAAAGGCTGGTGAGTGAGGAGAGGGAAAGAGAAGGTAGGGGGCAGAGCAGAAGAACTGAGGGTGGGGAAGAAGCAGAGGGGCAGAGGGATTGGTAAAGGAAGAGGAGAAAGAAGAAAAGGTGAGCAAGAAGGAGAATATTCATCTATGTGGCAGGGAGGGCTCAATGACTCAGTATCCATGTGTTGTAACTGGCTCAACCTCTCCCAGGTCATCCCTTTGTGTTTAGAAGAGATCACATCCACAGCAGCCTGGACTGGGCAGCATTTCTTTGTTTTTTAAGGGCTTATACACAGCCACACCCACAACCGACAAGCAGAAAAATTTCTACAGCTTCTTTTTTAGCAGCACCTGTAATAACAGACAGTAGCCATTGTTACATGTTTTGTCTTTAAATCTGGACTAAGAGGAAAAGATGTTAGAACAGGAAGGACCTCTGACATTATCCTGTCCATTTCCTTATTCCACAAGGACTCGCCCAAGGTCACGCTGCTGCGAGAGGTAGACTGAGAGCTAGAACCCAGGTCCTTAGATGTCCATTCCAATCATCCTTCTTTGAAAACACATGATGCCTCTCCTACATCTTTTGACTGGAGAAATAAAAATTCCTTCTGTCAGGAAAATGAAAAAACTCAGCTCAAGTGCATAATTTCTAAAAGGATTTTGCAGTAATTAGAATTATGGTTTCTTTTAAAAGATAAAAGAAATTCAAAATTTTATTTACTGCACTTTTTAAAAAGTTCCACAGTGAATGGAGAGGATTTTGAAAACATCTGTTTACCAATTTCCTACTGGTAACAGAACCTCGGCAGCAATAACTAAATCACCTTCATACTTTTGTCTGTGAAGCCATTAAGCCTAGAAACATGCTGTTTTTTGGCAATACAAAAATCAAAGTAGTAACACAGCAGAGCAGATCTGTGTTAAAGAACAAAAATCCACAGGCTGCTTCAAATATCAACAAGGAACCCTGAAATTTTCTATCAATTTCTTTCCATGGCCTTGTGACATTTTCAACTTAAAACTATAACATTGCTTAACATCAAGGCACTTTGAGAGAGCTTCAGTTGGAAAAGGTAATTTTTGAGTGAGATTCAGCAGAAAAAGGTAATTTTTCAGAGAGGGAGAGGTTCACTGGAAAAAGGTAATTTTCAGAACCAATTGCTGCATTCTTTTTGCTGTTATTTTGTCTCTTTTCTAAGTAGCCCTAATGTCATTCATGGGCACTCTATGTCAATACATCCGTACTGGCTAAGTCGTTTGTGCAAAGTAAGTTTATAGAAACTGTAGCTTTAGGCTATGTTATTCCAGGGCTGTGAAGATCAAACAATGCAATTTCACTTGGAAGTTTCATCAATTTTGCATCAATGTTGATGCTCGAGCTGGAGGCCTGCACCCAGAATCATAATTTCAGCCACAAAAAAATTTTGTTTTTGATGGAGAATCTAATTTCATATGATGATCATTGTTTGGTCATGCCGTGGCTCAGTAATGCAGCTCCATAAACCTCTGGTGCTGACCTGCTATTTCGATGGGCAAGCAGTGGAGGGGCTTAAGAGCTGATCTCGGCTGTATCAATTCATACTGTTTTGAGATACTAAAGGAAAAATAACTAGTCTTAGAATGCATGTTATTATATGTTATTTGTATAAGTGGATGAACAAGTATTCTAGAAAGCTGCGACCTTTCATCTATTCATTTTTGGAGAGCTTCAATCTTTAGAAAGGAAATGATGCAATTCAGCTTTAATGGTTTGAAATGAAGACTCTGAAATTATCAGGCTTCTCATACATTTCTCCTTTGATTATATCATCATAGAGAAAATGAAAAAACTCTTTCAGTGCAAGATGTGAAAGTTGAGGGGCATAAAAAGAAAAATTTTAAAGCCTTTTTTTTTTTTTTTTTTTACTGAAGTAAAATAGCAAGCATTAACAGGATAGCATTTTATTCTATCTTTTGTATGTATTTGATTTCAAGTGAATATCAATGGATTTCTTTTCATTAGTCTCTGTTTTGTAATTCAGCCTTTGTATAGGAAATTGAACCATACAGAAGTTCATGTTCATCAGTTCTATAAACATGGAGGTAACACAGTTGTGGTACTTTCAACTCTTCATGAGTGCTCAGTACCGAACACAAAAGTTTTTTCTCTTTAAAGAACTTCACTCTCTGGCCCCCACCCTCCAATAGCACT
Organism: Phoca vitulina; assembly: GCF_004348235.1. Taxonomy (NCBI): domain Eukaryota; kingdom Metazoa; phylum Chordata; class Mammalia; order Carnivora; family Phocidae; genus Phoca; species Phoca vitulina. The sequence continues at coordinate 26,845,097 of NW_022589705.1, forward strand.
TTGGGTCGAATACATTACAGTGATGATGACATTTCAACTTAACTATCTTTTTATCATAAGAAAAAAAAAGGTATTTATCAAAGCTTAACTATCTTTAAGTTGGTTTGTTATTTACACCCACTGAGAGATAACTGATCACATTTGATGCACTTAATTTTGTTGCTTTTCATCTAAATAAGACATTTTTCTCAATAGTTGTCTATAACAGGTGTATATATATATATGTATGTATATACATATATATATATATATATGATTTTCTATTTTAAAGGACTTTATTGTTTAGCGCAGCTTTAGGTTCATAGCAAAACTGAGAGGAGGGTAGAGATTTCCCATATAGTCCCTGTCCCCACACATGCATAGACTCCCCCACGATCAGCATCCCCCACCAGAGTGGTGCATTCATTGTAATAGATGAACCCATGTTGACACATCATGATCACCCAGAGTCCGTAGTTTACATTAGGGTTCACTCTTGGTGTTGTACAATCTGTGGGTTTGGACAAATGGATAATGACATACACCACCATGTAGTATCATATAGAGTATTTAAACTGTCCTAAAAATCCTCTGTGCTCCACCAATTCATCCTCCCCATCCAGCCCCTGATCTTTTTACTGTCTCCATAGTTTTACCTTTTCCAGAATGTCATGTACTTGGAATCATACAGTACGTAGCCTTTTCAGATTGGCTTCTTTCACTTAGTAATATGCACTTAAGATCTCTCCTTGTCTTTTCAAGGCTTGATAGCTCAGTTCTTGTTAGGGCTGACTAATGATCCATTATTTGGATGTACTGCAGCCTATCCATTAATCTCTGGAAAACATGTTGGTTGCATCAAATTTTGGCAATGATGAATAAAGCTGTAAACACGTGTGTGCAGGCTTTTATGTGGACGTAAGTTTTTAACTCCTTTGGGTAAATACCAAGGAGCATGATTGCTGGGTTGTATGCTAAGAGTATGTTTAGTTTCATTAAAAAAAAAAAAAAAAAGCCAAACTCTTTTCTACAGTAGGCTGGACTGTTATGCATTCCCACCAGCAAAGTATGGCAGTTCTTGTTGCTGCACATTTTCATGGGTGGATGGATAGTGGTATCTCATCATTAAACATTTTATCCCCCCAGTACCTGGGTTCTTACATCTCTGTTTCAGGAATTCCTGTTATAAATGTGATATCCCAGCAGATACTCTGTGAGAATTGGATTGGGGAGGTGGGGTGCCCCTTGACAGGTATCAGAGGTGAGGTGGATAGGACCCAAAATACTGAAGGGTAAATTTTGCGTCAGGAAATCTATAGGTGATAAACAGCAGGAAAATCCTATGCCCTTGAATGGTTAAAATTACACCTTACCTTGGGCTCTTCCCACCAATCTTTGCGTTAATAGCTGAGTGCACTAAACAGTTATGTCACAGAGGTATGCAGTTATTTTTTTAAAGTTAAAATTGATAACCAGTTGTATTAGTAATAACTAACTAAGTGTGCACCACAATGGGCTGTTACAGAATTCAAAATCAGTCACTTAAAAAAAAATCCCTTCTAGTCAGGACATATGCAGGTATGCTTCCCAAACAATTTGTCTTTTCTCTTTTCAGTTATCTAACTGACAGAGACTTTATGTCAGCTAGCACATAAATAATTTATTAAGTGGAGATTCTGTTTATTATGTTTTTGTTAGGCTATAACATTTATAATTATAAAGCTCTCTTGGAAGTTCAGACTAAGAGCCAGTGAAAAAGTCACACGCAATTTAAAATTTGTTGCTTTTTTTCTCACTACAAATGTAAATGAACTTTATAAAAAATCTGCATTTTCAACACATTAAGCATCTTTCCCTCATTAACCCCAGTAACTACTCTATTTCTGTAGACTCTGGATTAACCTAAAAATAGCATCATGGTCGGGGATGGCCAGTGGCAGGGAAAAACCATCTGAAAGGACCGAGGGGGAGGTAATGACAGGAATTGGCAGAAGTGGGTACCAGCGCCTCAGCTATCCAGATCTTTTGGAAAGACAGAGTTAAGAGGAGACACACAAGTACAGCATGGAAAGAAAGGGCCAGAGTTTTGGAGTCACTTAGAACAGTGTTTGAGTCCCAGCTCTGCTACTCACTGGTCATGTGACCTTTGCCACATGACTGTCCTCTTTTTTTATGCAGATGGTTATGATTGTACTTACCGTAAGTGGTTCTTGTGAGATTAAATGAGACAAGATATTTATGTGTCCAGTTGAGAGCCCTGTAGGTGGCAAAAAAAAAATGGTATTTATCATTAAGGTGTGTGTCAAAGTGTAAAAACAAAGCACAAGCGGATTAAAATGGAAAAATAGTCTAAATAGATACTGCACGTAGGATGTCAGAGTAGGCACAATTGATTCTAACAGTATTCTGTTGTATATTAATGACAACACTTGCTACTCTAAACTTATTATTCACTTAAAATAATTTTTGGTGAAGATCAGGTGTGCTTGCTTTTAGTGTTTCGCATCTCACCTGTAGACATGCCCCGATTATGAGCTTTGGAGGTTAGACAAGGAAGGGCTTGCTTCACTCTCTGGGACAAGATACTCCATACTCTGTGAACTGAAGATGACCTATAATGATAAAGCTAGAGTTGCCCGCATCCCCATCTTTACATTCCAATGAATACTCCTTGGCACATAGCAGGGATTCTGTAAATGCTCCATGAAACGGTAAGTAATGAGATGTATGCAACCATCTCATTAACTTCTTCCCTCCCTGAAACCATGGTATGAGACATCCGTATGTGAGATCACCTAATCACAAATGCCTTTTAGTAGCTGTTTATTCCCTATGATCAATTATGCCTTGTAACTAAATGTGCTGCCATTATTAAGAAATGTAAGGGTGGCTTATTTTTGTTTCAGATTTTAGGATTTTAAAATCTTGCTATGATTGGTTTTGTTGAAGCTGTGTTTTTCATGCTCTTTTTTTTTTTTTTTTTTTATTCATAGAGGGAGGGGGGTTCAGCAGGAGAGGGCAAGAGAGAAGCTCAAGCAGCCTCCACGCCCAGTGCAGAGCCCAACCTGGGGCTCGATCTCTCAACCCTGAGATCATGACCTGAGCCAAAATCAAGAGTTGGATGTTCAACCAACTGAGCCACCCAGGGGCCCTTCATGCTAATTTGTAAATAGAAGATTATAGGAAACATTTGTTTCCTGAAGCTACTATGTCCCAGTCCCCATGAGACCTCTCAAGACGGTTGCCGGACCATTTCACATGTATAACTGTAGATCCCACAATGGAGATTCAGTGGATATAAATAAATATAAAACTTCCATATAAAATATGGAAATATGTGAATATATTTAAATATATAATGTAAATACATGAGTGGAAATGAAGAGGGTTTTTTTCTTCTCCTTTCAAGGCTTGGCTTCCTCCCTGTGGGTCAGTCATGTCCTTAAAATCCTAAATCAAATCCTGTCAGGCTGACATCTTAGGTGGACTTTCCCACTCTCTCCCATATTTTCTCTCAAAGCCACATCCACTCAGTCCACCTTTAACAGTCCAAAAAAGTGATGTTACTGATCCTAGCCAGATAACTCAAAGCCTAAAGGGCCTGTTTACAAAGGGAAAATGTAAAAGCAGGGCATATTTTATAGAGAAATTTGAGTTTTATCCTGGCTCAATTCTTTTCCAGATCCATGAATGAGCAAAATCAAGACCTTTCCTGTGACTGTTTGTTAGGTAGTAAGATTTTTAGAATTCATCGACCATCTACCTTCCTGAATCTCTGGGTGTCTCTCCCAGTGCTGCATTCCTTTGTTTTCATAGACAATATGCCATTTTGTTTTTGTTTTTTAATTGAGATTTGGAGAATTTTTTTTCCAAAATGTACAGTGAAATATTAAACTTGGCTGCCAGCCCCAGGTTATTATTTGTAACCAAGTTCAGATTCAGAAGAGGCAGAACTGGGGATAATTCTGTTACAGCAAAGCAAAAAAAAAAAAAAAAAAAACCCAAAACCTGTCCTTTTTCTTGGACTTGCACTTTGGGGCTATGTGAGGGATGGGGTTTTATCAATTACACCTGAGTTAGCAGGAAAGACACTCTCTCCAACTATAGAATTCACCTCCTTCTTGCTTCTGCTATTCAGTTTAGAGCCACAGGGACACCATCCATCAAAAGAACCTTTCCTGAAGAGGAGAATCTTGTTAAGGCTGGCTGTCAACTTGAGAAAACTAATCATGGTATTGCACAACAAAATGATTTTATACTGCTTTTCTCCTTCTTGTCTACTGAGCAGTCTATTAAGGAGAGAGGCCGACAGATGTTCAGCAACCAACTAAAAATAGATAACCTGCTTTAAATATCAAGTGTGTCTGCATGATGCTGGAGTGAAACAATGTGTCTTGCATGTGTACAGCATGGAATTCAGATTGGAGAGACCAGAGGCTGACTCAGATTGCACAGCAGAGATGTGGACTGGTGGGCAGTTCCTTTAGCCAAATGATTTAATGACTTCTTTAAAAGGACTTTCTTTTCCATGGCCAGATTATGTCCAAATGGTGTGTGCTATTACTGATCTGCGTGTATATTATGTCCTGTGGTAGCTCAAACTTGGAGTCCGAAAGATCGATTAGTGGGTTTGAGTCTGCAAAATAGACTGAAGGCATTTTATTTTCTGCTTGCTGCGTTCTTTTTATCTTCTCTTCAATGTAGTTTTCCTTTCCCCCTTTATGCTATGCTACTAGCGGAATGCTGATGACCCAATAGGACAATAACAACCAAGTTGCATTTAATGGTAATCTGGTGGCCACAGCTGCCTGGTTACCTACTGATACTGAATCTGGCCCCAGGAGCAAAGAGTTTCATTCTTGTTTACACCTGAGAGCAAATCCTGGAAACATTCATCCTTCAACCTTCAGTTCCTGACTTGCTTTTTCTTTAAAGTCTTCCCTGAGGACTCCACGATGTTCCCCCTCTCTCCTCAACAACTGTAGTGCATGCTCTCTCTCTCTCTCTGTCTCTCTCCCTCCCTCCCCCCCCCCCCCCCCCCGTCTCTTTCTCCCTCTCTCCTTCCCCCTCTCTCCCTCCCTCCCTCCAGCAGGCATTTACCACTTAGCATTTTCTGTTGCTTCTTTAGTTAGTACTAAGTGCTGGCCCTGGCTTTCCCTGTTTGTGCTAAGTAAATACTTGGTGATTAATGAGATTGCATGTCCCAGGCAGGGGGCCTAAGGGTAGATAGGCTTTGTAGTGTGGTGGTTCGTAACAGTTTGGGAGAGGACAGGACCACTTTAGGAAAGAGATGGAAATTGCAAATTTTTCTACCAAAAAATGTATGTATAAACAGACACAGAAACCTTGGCATATTCTTTCAGAGGGTTCCCTGATTCCCCCTGAAGGCCATCTAAAGGATCTTGATTAAGAATCTTGCTGTTAAAGAACCAGTTGTGTGTGAGAGTCCCAAAAGGACTCTGGGGGGGCATTGGTGGTTCAGTGGTAGAATTCTCACCTGCCAAAAGGACTCTGGGGAGCAAGGTCAAGGCACCTACTGGCTTTTTTCACAGCAGGCAGGAGACAGCCTGCTTAACTGATATGAATGTACATTTTCTCTCATATCTGACCATTTGTATCCACGAGGTTGAGAGGCATCAATACATAGTGGAAGGATCAACTGAACCCCCACCAGTTGGATCTGAGTTTGCATCTAGGTTCTGCCACTTACTGGCTCTGTGACTGTAATCAAGCCACTTAACCATTGCTGGGCCTTAGTTTTCTTGTCTGTCACCTGGGGATGAAGTTAATATCTATTTCAGACAGGGATGTAAAAACGCTTAGCTCTGTCCCACTCTCTTCTTGAGCAAAGAAGGTCTTGACTAGTCCCTGGGCTGGAGTGGAACAAGGAGTGCACGGTGGAGAGTAGTAGTATCGGACAGTGGTACCTTGAGGATGTTCTTATGTGGCCAATACACCTTGTTTCTGATCTCACATAGGATACTCCCTGAGGGCTCCCAGAACTACATGAAGGCCAGAGTCCTTCCTCAGCAGGTAAAAGGAAAGGAATTAGGGTGATATGTTCTCAGGTAACTTTAAGCTCCAGGAGAGCAAAGAATTTATGTCTCTGTTAAGTTCTGTATCTCAAGCACCTACAAGAGAGGGAGCCTCGTAAGCACTTGGAACTTTTGTTGAGTGAGTAAATGAATGAATGAGTAGATGAATTTGCATACACACGTTGTATACTTTAGGTTTGGGAAAACTTGAGTTACATATATAAGTAGTAGTATTTAAAAGGTTTTGTCATAAGTGGATCGGAAGACTTGCTGTTGAGATGGCGGTTCTCCCCAGATTGATCTACACATACAATACAACTCCAATTAAAATTTTAACAGCGGGTTGCCTGGGTGGCTCAGTCAGTTAAGCGCCGGACTCTTGATTTCGGCTTAGGTCATGATCCCAGGGTCCTGAGATGGAGCCCTGAGTCAGGCTCCGTGCTCAACAGGGAGTCTGCTTGAGATTCTCCTTCTCCTTCTGCCCCTCCCCCACACTGCACGTGTACACATCCTCTCCCTCTCTCACTCTCTTTCTCTCTCAAATACCTTTTAAAAAATTTTTAGCAGGTTTTTTGGTAGAAATCGACAAGCTGATTCTAAAAGGTATACGGAGACATAAAGGACCTAGAAAAACCAAAATAATTTTCAAAAAGAACAAAGAGAACTTACCCTTTCTGATTTTAAGACTTATTATAAAGCTACATTTACTAGGATAAAATTGATATTAGCAAAAAGATGTATAGATCATTGGAACAGAGTAGGGTTTAGAAATAGACCCACATATAAATGGTGAATTGATTTTTTTTTTTTTTTGACAAAACAATTTAGTGGGGGAAAGGAAAGGTTTTAGGCAAATGTTAATGGATCAAATGGATACCGATCTGGAAAAAAAATTAACATTGACCCTTACCTCACACCACACACAAAAATTACCTTACAATAGATCATAGAACTGAATCTAAAATCTAAAACTATAATATTTCCAGAAAAAACAAAAATAGAGGAGAACATCTTTGCAAACTTGGGGCAGGGAAGTTTTATTAACACATAAACTGTGGAAGAAAACAATTGATAAATCAAAATTTAAAACCTCTACTTTTCAGAAGATACCTTTTAGAAAACAAAGTGAGCCACGAGTGGGAGAAATACATCAGGCACATACATCAGGCAAATAATTTCATCTAGAGTACATAAAAAACTCTTACAGCTCAATAACAAGACAACACTGCAATCAAAACTGGGCAAGATATTTAAATAGACATTTCAGAGAAGATATAAAAATGGCCAGCAAACACATAAAAACATGTTCCATATTAGTTGCTAGAGAAATCCAAATCAAAACCATGATGAGATGCGAATTCACATTTATTAGACTGAGTTAACATTAAAAATATTGACCATACACCTGCTTATGGACTGGAACTGTTTGTGGGAATGTAAAATGGTACAAGTGCTTTGGAAATCCCTTTGGTACTTAAATTAAGCACACACTGACCATATGACCCAGAAATTCCACCACTAGGTTTTTACCCAAAGATAAGTAAAATCATATATTATCACAAAGACTTATATGCAAACACACAGCAGCTTTATCTGTAATAACCAAAATCTGGAAGTCCAAATGTCCATCAACAGGTGAATAGATTAGCAAATTGTGGTACATCCATTTAATAGACTATTTCTCAGTAGTAAAATGGCGTAAGTTTTTGGTACATGCAACAACATAGATGAGTCTAAATCATGCCAAGTGAGATAAGGCAGATAAAAGCAGAGTACATACATAGAATTCTAGAAAATTCAATGTAATTTATAGTTTTAGAAGGCAGATGATGGAGGTCTAAGGAGGGATGGGCTACAAAGGTGCATGGGAAACTTCTGGGGATGATGGAAATATTTGTGTATTGATTGTGGTGGTGGTTTCGTGGTGCATATACATGCTAAAACTCATTAAACTATATACTTAAAATTCATGTGATATATTGTACATCAATTATACTAAAATAAAATTGAAAATATACAAAAGCGATTATGTATATATTCACATTTTAAAGTGGAAGATTAGAAAGAAGCACAAAAAAATGTTAAGTTACTCCTGGGCAGTGGGATTATAAGTGATTTTTTTGTTCTATGTATGTTGATGCATTTTTCTAAATTTTCTAGAATGTACATATATTAGTTTCCTGTGGCTACTTTTACAAAACACCACAAATTGGGTGGATTAAAACAACAGAAATTATGTCACAGTTCTGGAGGCCAGAAGTCTGAAATTAGTACCACTGGGCCAAACATCAAGGTGTTGGCAGGACTGGGCTCCTTGGGCACTGTAGGGGATAGTGTCTTTCTTGCCTCTTCCAGCTTTTGGTGGCTGCCAGCATTCCTTGGCTGGTGGCTGCATCACTCCATCCTTCAACACCAGCATCTTCAAGTCTCTCTCTCTCTCACCTTCCTCTTTCTGTGCAGTTAAATCTCTATCTCCTTCTTAAAAGGATGCATGTGATTTCATGATAATCTCCTCATGCCCAAGCCCTAAATCCCATCGACAAAGACCCTTTTTCCAAATAAAGTAAAAGGTACAGGTTCTAGGGATTAGGACTTGATATTTTCGGCAGGCATTTTTTTTGCCACTACAGCACATTTTTTCCCCCAATATTTTTGTTTTTTATTTTCTTTGTATTTGATTCCTTAAAAATATTGAAATTGTATAAATAATAAATGAATATATGTTTATTATAAAAAATTCAGACAATATAAATGTTACAGAGTGAAAATCCAAAGTGCTGGTACTAGCCAGCACAGTGCTGAAAGCGGAGTTCCTTTATGGAGAAGGAATTGGGTAAATTCACATCCATGTGCTCATCCTGTGAGAGACACATGAGCATAATTTATTTTGTAATAACTACTGTTAACAGCTTAGTGTGCATCCTTTTGGACCCATCACTGTAAATTTATATAAGATATATTTATAATATGATAGCTATTGTAATTTCATATATTGTGCATGTATGTGCACGTGCGTGCTCAATTTTGGTTTTTATAAATGGGAATTACACTATTCATTTCACTCCACAGAAAGCTCTTTTTCCTTAACAACATTCGTGGAGATATTTCCATGTCCGTGCCTAAGGTTCCATTTCCTTTGTATTATTTAATTGCAGAGAGGTATCTTTGTCAGTCCCTTTTGTTGAATTTTGGTTTACATTTTCTTTACTGTTACCAATAATGTTACAGTGCATATTCTGTACATATAACTTTGGATGCATGCACAATAGTCCATAGGTTACACTCCTGGGGGTAGATTGCTAAGTCAAAGAGTATATAAATTTTCAAGTTTTTATTTGAATTCCAGTTAACATACAGTGTAATACTAGTTTCAGGTATAGAATTTAGTGATTCATCACTTATGTAAAACACCTGCTGCTCATCACAAGTGCCTTCCTCAATCCCCATCACCCATTTTAACCTATCCCCACCCACCTCCCCCTTTTTCTCTTTTCCCCCATTTTCATTTGTTTCTTCAATTCCACATATGAGTGAAATCATATGGTATTTGTTTTTCTCTTGAGCTACTAGATATTTACCCAAAGGATACAAAAAATACTAACTCAAAGGGATACATGAACCCCGATGTTTATAGAAGCATTATCAATAATAGCCAAATTATGGAAAGAGCCCAAATGTCCATCTACAGATAAATGAATAAAGAAGAGGTGGTATATATACACAATGGAATATTACTCAGCCGTAAAAAAGAATGAAATCTTGCCATATGCAATGATGTGGATGGAGCTAGAGTATTACGCAAAGCGAAATAAGTCAATCAGAGAAAGAGTATATGTATTTTAAATTTTGGTAGGTACTTCCATGTTTCCAAAAATGCTATTTCAATTTATACTTCTATATTATCATATGAAAATATTTGTTTGCCTACATATTTGCTACTTCACATATTTTTTTTCCTCTTTTTGGCAATCCAATGGACAAAAAGTGGTATCATTATTTTAATTATTATTTCTTGATTAATGGGATTGAACATATTTTCCTATACACTGGTCATTTGTGTTTTTGTGGCTTGCCTTTTTATATTACTCACCAATTTTTCCATTGAATTGTCTTGATTTTTTAATCAATTTATGGAAGTATTTATATGTTACAGATTTTAACTCTTTGTCCATTATATATGATGCAAGCGTTATCTCCCAGTTGGTCATTTGCCTTATAACGTTGTTAAGGAAATCCTAGAAGTTTGAAATTATTATGTAGTTAGTCTGTCTTTTACTTTGTGGGTTATAGCTTCTTCATCTTGCTTAGGAAGGACAACTTACCCCAAGATTCCTAAAACATTCTCTGTATTTTTATCTAGTAGTGTACAGTGCTTTAAGGATAAGGATAATAAAACATCTAAAAATGAAAGGCCTCATGTCAAACAAAATGATTTATTAGAGTAGAGTAGATTCTGGAACCAGGCTGCATGGGTTCTTTTGTAAGTGTGTGATGTCGGGCAGGTTACTTAACCTTTTGTGCTTCAGTTTTTCCATCTGTACAGTGAGGTAGCTAATAGTCCCTACTTCATGAGATTTTTGTGAGGATTAAATGAGTGAACAGATGTCGAGTGCTTTGCATAGTGTTTGATACGGAAAAAGCAATGTCTGAGTGTTAGCCAAAGTGTTCATTGGTTGGGTTACTCTCTGAATCTAAGAAGTGGGAAGAAGAAAGGCAACTCTTAGGTTTTGAATACCTACAAGTTCTGACATTGACACAGGTGCTTGTATTCAGTGTCTTATGTGGTAGCTACTAGCCACTGAGGCTCAGAAAAGTTAAGTGTCTCCTTCACAGTCACACAGTAGGAAGTGATTAAGCCAGGGCAGCTCATGTTCTTTCACGATGACCCTGAGGTGGCCTCAGCAGAGGCTAACATTCAGAAGTCACTCTTTGAATGTCACCTTCCTATTGGAAGAGTGTACCTCAAGCTTGGTGGCTTTGAAAGACCACAAAGCCTGAAGATGACTGCTACACCTATATAAATGTAGCTGAGTAACTAAAAAGAAAGAGGGGGGTGCAGGACCTTATTGGAATGTATTGGCCTATCTCTATCATCTGTATTACCTGGGGCCTGCCTACCCCTGTTAAAGAAGAAATGAGACAACCATCTTAGGTCCTGTTCATAACTACTTTCTATTAATGTTGTAACATTTAACATAAAGATTGGTGACAAACTGCTAAATGTCAAACTAAACAAAATTTCCTTTTTTGTACCTTAAAATATGTCTGTTTTGTTGGTCTGTGTATGCTTTTGTTTCTGGAAGATGTAAGGAACCAATTGTTGCTACTTTATCATCCTAAATACTGAAGCTGCGATGCATTCGTGCTTACTATAAGAGGCAGTATAGCATTATGATCAAGTGTCAGACTCTGGGAGCCAAACCACAGAGCTGAAATCCCAGCTCTGCTGTTTAGTTGGGTGACCTTGGTCAATGTATTTAACTTCCCTTATTGGTAAACTGAGGACCCGTAGTTGCTTTTCCACCCATTTCTGTTACCTATTGGCTCTGTCCTCATTCCATCAGCAACTGGAGTATCTGGATGGTTATTCACTCCAGTAAGGGCTATCACAGTAGAAATAAAAGGGAATGAAAAAACAGAGCTTTTGTGTTTCAAAACAGGTTCTATAGCAAATGGTAGAAATAATATTAAAGAAAAGGTCTTTGAGTTAAGATAGCGTATTATTTGGTTTAGTTTCCAAAGTCTAAGCTCTAAAGATTTCAGGCCATAAGCAGATCAGATCCCCCACCCACCATAAAAAATAGGTTCAGAAGGATGGAGAAGAGCCAAGGCTGTCACATACCCAGACCTGATGGTGTCCACAGGACGGTTTGTGTGGAGGGAAAGATGGGGAAGAGAAAGAAGGCGGCTGAGAGAAGGAGCCGTGCATCCTGTGCACCAACCACTTCTACCCTGTAGCAAGTGCTGGTGAAGGCAGAATCTCCAGGAAGGTTTGAATTACTGAGAACAGATGGCCCTAATATCCAGCATGGTGTGTGGCCAAAGGAGTAGGGTGTCTGCACACAGGGCCGGCTTCTTGAGTGACCTGTGTCGTCACATATGGCCTCGCCCTTGGTTTAATGCTCTCCTACTGCTGTCTTAAAATTCTTAATAATTTTTGAACGAGGGGCCCAGCATTTTCATTTTGCACTGGGCCCCACAAATTAGGTAGCTGGTCCCGTCTACATAAAGGGACCAGAAACAATTCTGAGTCCCCGGCCAAAATAGGAGCAGTGTAGTAATGTCCCCCACTCACTGAGTGGAGGAGAGTAGTTGGGAGACAGCGGACACGGAAGTTTTGCAGCAGGGACAAGGAGAATGCATTCGTGATGTGCAAAGACTAGTGACCAAAGACCAGACAGGACAGTAGACGTGTTGGTGGGTGTCAGCATGGATACCGATGCTACTGGGGACCAGAGGCTTTCAGCTAATGCTTTGATATCCCACAAGTATCTTGGAACTTCTCACCTCCCGGGGAGATCCAGGGGAGACTTGGAACAGCCTGAGATTTTGTTTCTCACGCCGTGCCAAATGGGGCCTCCAAATAAATTTAGTCAAAATAATAAAAATAGTGACATTTCCTGTATGCATGAATGTATAGATCAAAGATTTTGACCAACTACAAAAGTAAAAGTGTGACTTCTTAATGAATTGGTTTATTTATTTGTGCTGGCATTGCTATCCATGGAGATACTCTGCATCTGGCTTGTGGATGATTTTAGTTAAAGCTGATGGTTTTGTTCTACTTAAAATAGTGGAGTTTCTCCTGCTGGCAGTCAGTTTAGATACAGAATTATTTTTCAAATGACTTTAACTGAGTAATTCTCAGGTGACCTAAACTAATTTCTTGGCCTTGTAAATCTCAGACTCTTAATTTTCAACCTTCTCTTGTTAGGGTATGTCGTGGGAAGCCAACATACATTTGTTAAACTCTGAATTATAGAAGACAGGCAACCATCTGGAACTGGAAAAGTGCAGGGTTTCAGAAGAGCCCTTCACATTGTGAAGCATCATTCACGTGCTCTCGTTTGCCTTGTGCTGTAGAGGACTATGACGGCCACCCGGGTCTCCTCCAGCACAAGCCACTCAGAATGATGCTCTAAGTAAATGGCATTTGTGACTTCAAAGGAACACCAGGTCTGAGGAAAATCCAACCACATGTGTAGGACAGAAGGTTTCCCCCATGTAAGCAAAATATTTTGGTATCAAATGAGATTTAAGTCACTGTAAAAAAATTGTTAAAATAGGGTTTGTTTTGTTAGAGATTGTTTCCAAGTGCAGGGAGCCTACACTTCCTTTGCACACTGTGCTCAGAAACGATCTTTTCTCTGTCCTTGAAAATGTCCCATCCATCTCTGTTAGTGTCTGTCGTCCTGATAGCATGCCACAACAGCGAACACAATATCCAAAGAGCAAGTGTCAAGTAGGCATCAGCAAAGCAAGGTATAAACAGAGAAAATCAGATTCGACAGGGCTTGGGGGGTGGGGAGAAGAAATGATATAGCTTCTAGTTTACCAGATAAGGCTTATCTGAAAAAGTGTTGTAGTCCAGTTTTAAAATGATAAACACATAGGGCTGAAAGGGCCCCTGAGAAGTCATCTGATCCATCCTCCAGCCTCCAGGGAGGTTTTATCTAAACCATTTTTACCAAGAGGTGTCTGTCGTGTTCTTAAAATTCTGTGGGGAGGTAGATCTGACAGCCTCTCTAGTATACCATTACAATGCTTTATAACCACACATGTCAGGAAGCCCCTCTTTATACATATATATCCTTTCTTTCTCTAGCTAAAGCCCATTGTTTCCTGTTCTATCCTCAGTAGAGAAGTGTTCGTACATCTGGATACAGCTTCTGAATAATAATCCTTTCTATATTTAAAGAGACAGTAAGTGACCAATTTCTTTCACTTCTTGAGACTAAATAATCCCAGGGGCTTTATCCTTTTTGCATTTACCCATTTCCCATATCCCTCTGAAGTTGTTGATGTCTCAAGCTGGGCTTTTTTCCTTGGCAGGAGTTGTGGCTTGTGGGGGTTCCTAACACCAAAATCACTTTGTAAGTAACTACCTCTTTGTGGTTGTGTTTCAAGACTTGTCCACGTAACACTGTACAGTGGAGTTGGGAGTATGTCATTGGATTCTGTGGACATGTAACGGCATTTCCCATGCTATCCCCAGTCTCCTACTAAATTTGAGGATCACTGGCACAGTGAGAGCAAACAGGAGCAGGAAGAGAGGCTAGGAGGATTTTGGAAGCTGGCTTCAGCTCACAGGATAGGAGGGGAAATTGGACTTCTTGAAGTTACATCTTTAAGAGCCTCTACCACTCCAGCCTAGAGGCCCCTGAGTGATGGTAATTTGCAAGCCCTTCAACCACTTTGGGTTCTTTGCCAACCATTCAGGGACCAAGAATCAGGACCTAATTGTTCTCTTACCCAGAAAGCTAGATGCCTTAGATTCCGCGATGGGTTCTCGGTAGGCCCATGGCTTTTCTGGAGGCAGACTGGGAGAAGTTGCAATGACAGGCCGAGTCCTGCCCCCAGCCTTCTTCCCCACCAAACAAAACCGATACCCAGAATTCCTGTCTTTCAGAAGTCTTGCCCTGTGAAAATTTGTCTTATTCCCTAAGATCCCCCTTCAGAACCATGGCAATTACTCAAAATAGGGAAGTAGGCATTACTTCCAGCTATAATGTGGAAATCTCTCTTTTGAGGAGAATACACCCAATTTTAGTGACATAAGCCTTAACTGCATTAGGAGCAGACAGGCCTCTTTTACAACAGTTGAAAAATTACAGAATCATTTCTATTAGCAGGTAAATAAAAACATACTCCTATTTTATAAAATGTAAAGGGTAACACAGGTGTTCATTCCTGTTGTAGTTAAAAGCCTGCCTGAAAAAGGGTTTCCGGTGGACAGTGCTTTGCGTGAAGTGTATATTCTATTAACATCTATGTTTATAATTATCCTGCAGTTTTATTTAGACTTCGATAGATAGAAGCAAAACATGGCAGCTTTCTCACAGATCCTAGCAGCTGATGGGCAGAGGTTAATTTGTCTGTACATGGACACATTAGCTTGTCACATCTGCTATTAATTGCAAACAGATATATTAGTCTAATTAAACATTGCAAGGAACTGACCTAAATTGTTTAATGCCTGTTGCTATATCGACTCCACGATTAGCACACTTCAGGCTGCATGTTTATCCTTGCTATACTGATAGGAAGTAGCAGTCTTAATTCTACAGCTAGTAACGGTTCTTGTGGTCATCACTGCTGGTTATGCTTGAAATGGAAAAATAAAACTCCTGTGACATAGTCATGTGCATTGGCTGTTGAACTACAGCCATTTCTACCCCATTGCCTTGACCAAGAGCATTTTCAAATGCTTATTTTCTGTGGCAGCTGTCTAAGTGGGTTGCAGCCGTTCTAATTTTGGAGCTCATTATTAGGACAAACAGTTGTGGTACATCAATAGCCCATCAGAATTAATTAAATGGGGAGCAGCAACTGAATGTTCATCAGCTCATTCGCAAGCAATCGGGGCAGAGGGTGTATCTCCCTACTCTGACTCGAGGCTGGTTTGTGACTTGCACTTGGGAAATGTTTAGTGATGACCAGATAGAAAATGTTTATATGTGGCAAGTATATAAATAGCAGAAGCCCAGTAATTGGGTGCATCTTGGAATTAATGATGAAACGATGTGCGTTTCTTTCTTTAATTTTTGTCAGCAGTAGGTTATCCAGGACAGTGGTATTGGCAGACCCTTACTTCCCTGCCTTAGAATGCCCCCCACACACACCTAAAAGAAACCCCATGTTATACTTAAAGTGGTATCCTGCACCCAGTATTCAGTGAATATTGACTATATGAAAAAACCCGAGGAAACTAGTTTCATCTTATGTGAGACAGAAACAATTTATTTAAATATAAACCTCTTATTAAGAATGTACTTTTTCAAGATACTTAAAGCACTTTTTTCTTAAAAAGGAAAGAAAATTCTAGTTTTTTTGAAAATAAGATTTGATAAAGTCAAATTTAAAACAGCATAAGTAGATTTTCATCAGTCCTTCTAAGTGTTGACATAGAAGGCTTTGAACTGATAGTCAGGCATGTTTAAGGTGAGGGTATAGTGTTCTGTCTTGCCCAAACTTGCCACCCTCCAGAAAGCAGGCTTCGTGGGCCTGACAGAGTCCCAGGTAAGACAGCAAAGGCTGTCAGGGTGAGGAGCATGGCAGGCAAAGAGAGTCTGTTCTTTGTTCTCCTTTCTTTTTCTTTTCTTTGTTATTTAGTACAGCAGCTCGGGCACTTGGAAATAAATGGACTTTGCATGCTTCTCCTAGCAGATGGAGCAGTAGATCTGCTGAAAGATTGATGCAGTTGGCCCCTTATACTGGAGACTCAGAGGCTGTACTAATGCTTTGGAAACCATCCCGCTGGCTTCTCTATGATCTGGACTTGGCTGTCCCCTCGGCAGTGTCAGGTCTCCTCTGCCCTGCTCTAAGCTTACTGGCATCAATCTTCACGATTAGGGCAATGGGCTTTCATTTTGATCTTGATAGAGAGATGTGATAGAGGATTGTGAATGCAGGAATGGAAGCCAACAGCTTTTTAAGATCTGTTTTCTTCTGTTTGGGTTTTTTCCCGCCTTCTTCCTCAGCAACAACTCTGGAATCAGAGAAACCATTTTGTTGAATATGTATATGAGCTCCTCTTTCATGGTGGAAAAATTCACTCATTTTTCATTCAACAAACACTAGGACCAGTGGTACAAGATGAGTTAGAAATGGCTCCTGTGGGGTGCCTGGCTGGCACAGTTGGTAGAGCATGTGACTTTCAATCTCAGAGCCCTGAGTTTGAGCCCCATGTTGGGGATAGGGATTACTTAAAATGGTTAAAAAAAAATGGCTCCCACTCTTGAAGAGCTCACGGTCTATAGAGAATTTGAGAAAGATTTACTGAGGAAAGAATATATAGGAGAAAGAATGTATATAGGAGGAAAGAATATGTAAGACAAAGGAGAGGATCATTAGTTCTCTCTGGGGTGGAAGTCTGTCAGGAAGACTTCATACTAGAAGACAATATGGCTAGGGTATTGAAAAGACTCAATAGCTTTTAATCAGGAACACTTGAAGAGTCAAGGGATATTAGCATCAAAGTGCATTTATTAATTCAGTCACCTCATAAATATTTACTGGTGCCAACTGTATGCTTGCTTGGCACTGTTCTAGCAATGGGGATATGATGGTGAAGGGAAAGACACAAAGTCTGTTTATTGTGGATCTTAAAATTTAGTTGGAGGAGACAGACGGTTATTAAATATCTGAAATGTCAGATAAGGATAAATGCTATGAGGAAGAATAAAAAGAGTAAAAGGATAAAAAGTGGTGATGATGGTGGCAAGTTGTGCTATTTTACGTGAGAAAGTTGGAAAGCCTAACCAGGATGAGATGACGTTTGAGCAGACAGCAGAGGAGTACCACAGTGAGCCATGTGGGTATCTGTGGGAAGAACATTCCAGGTAAAGGACAACAACTGTACCCAGTTTATCAACATTAGCAAGAATTTAAAGAACTTTGTTTCTTTGGAAGAGAAAGGGTGTGAGTGTTCAGTAACTTCTTGAGATAGATAGATACTTTAATATCCCCACTTTATAGAGAAAAATATTTTGCCAAGTCCTACAAAGAGCATTCCCCAGGGCTTCAGGGAGTTTGGGTGTCTTCTGAAGGTCTCCATAATCATTTGTGGCTCAACACATTTTTTTTCCCCATAGTTGGTACATTTTGCTGCTAGTTGGTGGTTCTGTGAGTCCTAGACCTACATCTAGATTTTCTCCTAAAGCAGTGGTTTCCAAGCCTGATTATCACGTTTGGTCCTAATTTTTAAAACCACACATTTAAAAAACGTGGATACCAAGAACCCATCTCTAGAGATTCTGATTCAGTCTGCCTGAGGGGAGACCTGGGTGTCAACTCCCTCAGGTAGAATCTGTCTCAGCTCTCCCTGATTTGAAAACCACTGTTGTAATCATGCTTTTCACACTTCTGCGTGCATGTAACTCACCTGGGGCTCCTGTAAAATGCAGATGATGATTCAAGTAGGTTTAAGATAAAGATGCTCCATTTCTAAAAAGCCAAAGTGGCTGCTCTTTGGATGACACTGAGTAGCAAGGTTCTCTGCAGCATTGTCAGTAATGGAACCAGAGCGGGATAAGGGGAATGAGAAGCAGACTAAACCCCAGTATGGAGGAGGGCAAACTCACCCCACCTCTGCTGTCTAGCAAGCATCTGCTGATGTTCCTCAAAGCCCAGACCTCTGTCTGCTGCAGCTGTCGGATGGAGGGTCTCTGAAGGCAGCATGAACAGCAAAGTCAGGGAGAGGGGAACATGTGAAGCTCTGACTTGATAGGGAAGGTTGGGGGCCATGACATAGGCATTCCTCAATCACCCTCCTTCTCCTTCTCTACCCAACCAATGTATCTCCCTGTTAGGAGTTGAGGGAAAATTCTACCTGGTCCAGGAGGTCTTCCTGTCTCCTTCCTACACAGACCATTGAACCATTCACCCTCAGTGCCTCTCATTAGGATCACCTTTTCCTTACTTCTTATCTGCTTTATGTGAGTCATTTGAATCTCTCCAATGAGATTATAAACTCTGTAAGGCTGTAACACCCATAAAAAGCTGAATTCGTACTAAGAATCCTGGAATCTTGACACTAGAAGAGAACTCAGGAAATTTAATTCCCCTCTTAGGCTTGCTGCTTACTTCTGTGGTCCCCTGCAAAGATAATTATGCAGCCCTGCCTGAAGACTGCCAATTGTGGAAAGCCCACTTCTTTGTGAATTGCACCATTTAAAAGAAATTCACAGAATTGAAATCTGATCTTTTCAGTCTTATCAGTTGATAGCGAAGAAGATGAAAATAATGATAAATAACTAATACATTTAAGTGCTTAATAAATGTTGGGCCCTATTCTAAATTTTTCATGTAGTTTATATCATTTGATCTTTACAACAATGCTATGAGGCAAATATTATCATTAAATTCCTTAGGAGTAGAGAAGAGCCAAGTAAATAGCCTGAGATGATACTGCTAGGCAGTGGAGGAGCCAGGATATACTGAGTAGTCTGATTATAGAGAATATAATGTCTGAACGTAGCATACATTCATCCTACAAAATCATTCTGTTCTGTCCTTTGTTTGCATGAACAAAGTCAAGGCCTCCCAAAAGCAAATTGTGGCCCAGAGAATTGCCTTCCTTAGCAAAAAAAAAAAGGCTCTGTTGTGCTTAAGCTATTCCTCATGTGTTGGATGTACCAGACCTCTCCCTGAATGTGGTGGTACGGCCTGAGATGGTTCTGCAATCCCTGGGATGCATACAATTCTAGGGTTGTAGTCAATAGGGGTAGGGGGTAGAAAAATCTTTCATTGATAACTTGGTCTCCAAAAATATCAATGTTGAATTGGTATTAGGGATGAGCTTCCAGTTGGCTACCATCTAGGGGCTTCCCATCAAAGTTGGAATCAAATCCCAACTTCTTACCATGGCTTACTCAATCCTGTGTGAACCAGTCAGGCTCCCTAACATTTGTGGGACCCAGACAAGTGGTAAAAGTTAAGGACCACATTCCATATACCCTAAATATTAAAAACTATAAGCCAAGCTAGTAAACCATTAAACAAAATATATTCTATTCTTCCATTTTGGAAAAATACCTTTCTACTGACAAAAGTGAAAAAATTATGTGTGAAGCTATGGTTTAAGGATTTATATGACTGGAAGTCTGTAAAATATCAGCCATATGAATTTAATTATCATTGCATATATCTAGGTGTTTAATACAAATAAAATTAAAAGATGAAAATAGTGCCCATGTTTTCCAAGGCTAGTTTTCTTCTAAAATGTTAAATTATCTTTTAAGATTAAAAGGCAAATACAAATTATAATGACTATCAAGATTTTAAATGAAATTAGCAAAGCTGAAATTTAATTTTTGAAAGCTTAAATATTCTTCAGTATTTTTGTAATATATACACAATTCTAGAATTTAATGTTTATCTAGTTGTCTCAGTATTATGCTTCATGCCTCTTACATCTGGACCTAAATATATACAGACCTAGGAGTAATACGTACTGTTTAATATTGTGAAATGTTCCTCAGTTTCCATATGTAACTGGCAAATACCACCCTAATTTGTGGGTACTTTTAGAACCAGGAAATAGACTGGGGAGAGAAGCAAGAAAATGGATGCTTGGTGCCACTGAGAAACAACCTTTATTATGCAAGAATCAATTGTATTCATGTTTTCTGAGAAAAAGGATTTGACAAGTTAATTAATTTGTCTTTTTTTATGCCAAATTGCTCCCATGTCTCAAGCCCTCACTCACTGCATTCTGAATCTGTTTGGCGGCTCAGCAAACCTCAAATCTTTGCAGGCAGACAGCTGCCTTTTGTATTGAGGATAGAGGACAAGGGATATGGAGAACAGTTCTCTGGAACCTGGACAGAGTGAGTCATGAGGGCCACTGTTTAAAAATTACGTGTTGTGCTGCAACCAGAACGGATCACCAGCTTCTGTGTGATAGAGGCATCCATGTGTTGGTCATTGTGTGTGTGTGTGTGTGTGTGTGTGTGTATAGATATTTGAGGCTTTCTGAAGCAGAGGCTGAGGGCAGGGGCTCCTCTTGCCTGATGTAACGGGGATAGTGCACTGGCCTTGGTGATTTTCAAACAAACCCAGCAACATCCTGCCTCCAGGCCTTGGTACTTCCTCATGAAATCTCTGCCCCTAAAACTTTGTATTGCTTGCTCTCCACTTTGTTCAGGTCTCTGCTCAAATGCTATCCCTTCAAGATGGCCACTCTGTCTAAGATAGCACTTTTAATTGAATTTAAATTAAAAAAAAAAAAAGATAGCACTCCTGCCCCATCATTATCACCTCCCCTGCATTGCATTTTTTCATACTTCTTATTAATAAGTCAAAATGCATCATATATTTGTCTTCACTGGTGTGTAAGTTACCTGAAGAGAGGAGCTCTGCCTTTCTTGTTCGTGGACATGTCCCCAGTATCTAGAGCAGTGCCTGTCACATTTTGGATGCTCAGTAATATTTTTTATGAGTGAATAAACGAGTGGAGAAATTTGGAATAACAGTTTCTTATTGCAAGGAGGGAATGATTAGACTTTATGGTGAAGGTTTTTGGTAAGGACTGTCCTTTCCCCTCTGGGATTGCCTGGGTTCCTAGGCAACAGCTGGGACTAGGAACACTTCTTTCCCCCTGCAGCCTTCCTGGAAGCTTTGACTTTCCCCGTTGTCTAATGAAGAACAAAGCAGGTGTGACACTGAGGAAATTAGCAATACTTCTCTCATCCCTACCTGGGAAGCTGTGGAGCTGCCTTTCAATTATAACAGTGCTTTCTCTGTGGCAGAAAAGAACAGGGACACAATATTAACGAAGGCCAAGATCTTACTTCAACCAATTAACACTTTCCAAGTGACAGGACTAGCAGTGAAGCAATGGTTTTTACATTCTAGGGAATAGATACATGAGGGTTTCATTTTCTGTCTCTGGAAGAAAGTCAAACTAGGTGCTCCATGCAAGGCCTCTGTAGAAGGGTCTTTGCTCAGGAATCCAAACCATACGTCTCTGATCACTGAAAGACACAGAAAATGTTAGAGTAAGCTAGAACCCTGCCTTTAAGAAGTGAGAGAGTGAAATATTATAGAAATACTTACAAAAATGAGGTCAAGTCTATGAACTGATTTCCATATTGTAGCAATTGTCCCTAAATTACTCTGCTCCTTTCTAGTCAACATTTTTTACCCATTTGTGCCACTTGGGACCCCTGGGGACATTGCTTGGAAGTTGAGCAGAGGCAGCTACACTACCAAGCCGTCTGCATAAGTAGCTAGTTGATTGTCATATGTCTGTAGACAATTTCCATGTTTGTTTCTCCTTCTATTGCTTTCATTGTGATTTTTTAGTCTGCATATGGATAGAATTCCTTGTGTAAAACTCAGTTGGGTAAAGCCTTCCAGGAATTTTTTTCCTCCAAATGATTGCCTCAGTACATGTTTTTAGTTAAAAAAAATTTTAAGTAGAGTTGACCTACAATGTTACATTAGCTTTGGATGTACAACTTAGTGATTGGGCAAGTTTATACGTTATGCTGTGCTCACCACAAGTGTAGCTACTGTCTGTCTCCATACATCATTATTACAATACCATTGACTACACTCCTTCTGCTGTGCCTTTTATTCCTGTGACTTACTCATTCCATAACTGGAAACCCATATCTCCCACTCCCCTTCACCCATTTTGCTCAACTCCCCACCCACATCTCCTCTGGCAAGTATTAATTTGTTCTCTGTATTTATAGGTCTGATTCTGCTTTTTGTCTGTTTGTGGTTTTTTTTTTATTCCATTTATGAGTGAAATCATATGGTATTTTTCTCTCTCTGTCTGACTTATTTCACCTAGCATAATACCCTCTAGGTCTGTCACGTTGTTTCAAATGGCATAGTCTCATCCTTTTTGTGCCTGGATGATATTCCATTGTGTACATGTGTGCGTGTGTGTATGTATGTATGTGTGTATATAGAGAGACAAATACCATATGATTTCACTAATAAGTGGAATCTTAAAAAAAAAGACACACACATCTCACATCTTTCTTACCCATTCATCTATTGATGGACATTCAGGTTATTTCCATATTTTGGCTATTGTAAATAACGCTGCAATAAACATATCTTTTTGAATTACTGTTTTTATTTTCTTCAGGTAAATACCCAGTAGTGGCATTATTGAATCATAGGGTATTTCTATTTTTAATTTTTTGACAAATCTACTCTTCCACAGTGGCTGTAGCAATTTACATTTCCACCAATAGTGCATGAAGGTTCATTTTTCTCCACATCCTCTCCAACACTTGTTATCTTTGTGATTTTAGCTATCCTGACAGGTGTAAGGTGATATCTCATTGTGGTTTTCATTTGCATTTCCTTGATGATTAGTGGTATTGAGCATCTCTTCATGTCTGTTGCCCATCTGTATGTCTTTGGGAAAATGTCTATTCATGTCTTCTGCCCATTTTTAAAATAAGACTTATTTTTTTGGTGTTGAGTTGTATAGGTTCTCTATATATTTTGGATATTAATCACTTATTGGATATGTCATTTGCAAATATCTTCTCCCGTTCATTTTTATTTTGATCTAGTCCCAATAGTTTATTTTTGCTTTTGTTTCCCTCACCTCAGAAGACATATCTAGAAAAATGTTGCTATGGCTGATGTCAGAGAAATTACTATATATTATCTTCTAGGAGTTTTATGGTTTCACATCTCACATTAGGTCTTTAATTTATTTTGAATTTATTTGTGGGTATGGTGTTAGAGAGTAGTCCAGTGTGATTCATTTGCATGTTGCTGTCCAGCTTTCCCAGCACCATTTATTGAGGAGAATATCTTTTCCTCATTGTATGTTCTTGCCTCCTTTGGCATAGATTAATTGACCTTATAATTGTGGGTTTCTTTCTGGGTTCTCTATTTTGTTCCATTGATCTGTGTGTCTAATTTTGTGCCAATACCTTACTGTTTTGATTACTGTAGCTTTGTAGTATATCTTAAAATCTGAGATTGTGATGCTTCCAGCTTTGCTTTTCTTTCCCAAGATTGCTTAGGCTATTCAGGGTGTTTCATGGTTTCATAAATTTTAGGGTTGGTTGTTCTAGTTCTGTGAAAAATGCTGTTGGTATTTTGATAGGGATTGCATTGAATCTGTAGATTGCTTTGGGTAGTATGGACATTATAACAATATTAATTCTTCCTATCCATGAGCAGGGAATATCTTTCCATTCATTTATGTTGTCTTCAATTTTATCTGTGTTTTATAGTTTTCAGAGTGTAGGACTTTCACCTCCATCCATGTTATTGTAGACAAGTAAGCAAAGAAGCCTATTCTCTTTGGCAAAGAACCAGAAAAGGAACAGACTATGAAGATAGAAAATGTTTAGATAATAACTGCTGTATTAGTTAGAGTTCTTCAATGAAATAAAATCAATAAGTTAGATAGATAGAAAAAATGAGAAGTAGCAGCAAAAAAAGAAGGCACAAATAGGATCCGGAGTCTCATAGCATAAGAACCAAAAGATGGCTAAAGGTTCTCTAAACAGAAAAGAAATAATTAAAGAAGAAATCTTAGAATACCAGGAAGGAAAATATAACAACAAAAAGTAAAAATACAGGCAAATATGGTATATATTCCTTT
Organism: Phoca vitulina; assembly: GCF_004348235.1. NCBI lineage: Eukaryota > Metazoa > Chordata > Mammalia > Carnivora > Phocidae > Phoca > Phoca vitulina. Next base: position 26,869,421 of record NW_022589705.1, read on the forward strand.
TCCTTTTTAGCCTACTAAATTATATTTGACTGTTAAAAATTATAATACAGTGATGAATGGTTCTAAATGTATGAAGAGGAAATACTTAGGACAATTATATTATAAATGGGAGAAGGTAAAAGAATATAAAAGGAGGTAGGTTCCTACATTTCACTTGAACTTGTAAAGTGTAGACCCAAGTAGACTGTGATAAGTTATGTATATACAGTGTAATACCTAAAGCACCATTAAAAAAAAAAACTGTACAAAAAGATACACTCAAAAACACTATTAATAAAACTGGAATTCTAAAAAATGTTCATGTATCACAAAGGAAAGCAAGAAAAAGGAAACAAAACAGTAAAAGAAAGGAAAAAATGAGACTTAAGTCCTAATACATCAATAATTACATTAAATGTAAATGGTATAAATGAACCAGTTAAAAGACAAAGGTTGGCAGAGTGGATTAAAAAATATTACCTAAAAATATATGACTACAACAAGCTCACTTCAAATATAATGATATAGATAGGTTGAAAGTAAAGATTAGAAAAAAGATAAAGTATGCAATATTAATAAAATGAAAGCAGGAGTAGTTACATTAACGTCAGATAAAACAGACTTTAGAGCAAAGAAAAGTACCAAAGTCAGGGATATTGCATAATGATAAAAGGGCTAATACGTCAATAAGACATGGAATTCTAAATGTGTATGCACCAAAACAAGCCCTTAAAAATATGTGAAATAAAATAGATATACACTGTAAGAAGAAACAAATTAAAACTTAAAATTGAGAGTTCAACACCCCTTCCCATCAATTGATAGAATAACTAGACAGAAAGTCAGTGATACAGAAGTCAACACCATCAGACAGTGAGATCTAACAATATGTATGGAACTCCATCCCAAAATAGAAAAATACACATTCTATTTCAGTGCTCACAGAACATATACCAAGGGAGACCATATACTAGACCATAAAACAAACCTGATCAATTTTAAAAGAATTATAATCATACAGATTATGTTCTTTAACCACAGTGAAATCAAATTAGAGATCATTAACAGAATGATAACAAGGAAATCTCTGAATTCTTGGAAAATAAACAACACACCTCCCAATAATCCATGGATCAACAGGATATCTAAAAGGAAATAAAAAATACACTGAACTAATGAAAATGAAAATACAACATATAAAATTTGTGGGATACAGCTAATGTAGTGCTGAGAGGGAACTATATTTGTAGCACTGAATGCTTATATCAGAAAAGAAGGGAAGTCTCAATAACTAAGCTTTCACCTTAAGAAACTAGAAAGAGAAGAACAAAATAAATGGAAAATGAGGAAAAGAAGAAAACAAGAGCAAAAATCAATGAAATTGAAAACAGAGAAGCAATAGGAAAAAAACAGTGAAACAAAATATTGGTTCTTTGAAAAAGAATCAGATTGAAGAACGACTAGCAAAGCTAAGACCAAAAATAAAGGGAGAGAAGATACAAATTACCAAAATCAAGAATGAGACCAGGACCATCTATAATAAAGCCTGCGAACACCAAAACAATAACAAGGGGACACTAAGAATAACTTACAACCTTGATGAAATAGGCTGATACCTTGGAAAACATAAACCACCACAATTCACTCAGTATGGACTAGATCATTTGAATAGTACTATTAAAGAAATTGAATTCACACTTTAAAAATTCCCAAAAAGACCTCTTTAGGCCCAAATGTTTAGAGAAGAAATAATGCAACTCAATAGTCTCTTCCAAAAAAACCCCCAAAAAACCAAAAAACAGAAGAGGGAATACTTTCCAATTCATTTTTAAAGCTAATATTAACCTTCATATAAAAAACAGAGACAGTATGAAAAGGGGAAACCACAGACTAATATCTCTCATGAATACAGACATAAAATCTTGAACAAAAATAAGCAGAGTTCGGCATTATATAAAATGAAGTATACATCATGACCAAGGAGAGTTTATTCCAGAAATACAAAACTGGTTCAATATTTGAAAAATCAAACAATTTTCAACCAATGTTGAAAAAATCAATCTGCCAATCTTTGGAAAACCCTACAGCTAACATTATACTTAGTGATAAAAGACTGAATGCTTTCCCTCTAAAACTGGGGAGAATGTCCACTCTTAATCTTCTCGTCCATAGTACTAGAAGTTCTAGCTGTGAGAGTAAGGCAAGATAAAGAAATAAAAGATATGTATCAGAAAGTAAGAAATAAAACTGTTTCTATTTGCAGATGACATAATCATTTTCATAGAAAATTCCAAGGAATCTCTAAAAACAGAACAACCCTGTAGAACCAAAAAGTAAATTCAGCAAGGTTACAAGATAGAAGATAAAAAAGTACAAAAGTCAACTGTATTTCAGTATACTAACAATGAACACATGGGACACACTTTGAAAATATATCATTTAGAGCTGCTCAGGAACTTTAAATATTTGGCTGTAAACCTAACAAAAAATATATAGGACTTGTGTGATGAGAACTATGAAATAATGATGAAAAGCATCAAAGAAGATCCAAATATGTGGAGAGATATTTTCATGGATTGGAAAATCCAACATAGTAAAGATGTCAGTTCTCTCCAAATTGATAAAAATAATTTAATATTTTTTCTAGATATAAGCAGTACTATTCTAAAATATATGTGGAAAGAAAAAGAAATCAGAATAGGTAAAATAATTTTGAAAAAGAAAAGTGGGGGAAATCAACTTCCATGATTTCAAGAATATTAAATAACTACAGTTATCAAGAGTGTGTGATACTGGCAAAGGGCTAGACACAGCGATCAATGGACATAGAGTAAAGGAACCAGAAATATCCTCACACTAATATGCCTAGTTGATTTTTGACAGAAGTGCAAAAGCATTTCAATGGAGGAAAATAGATATTTCAACAGTGGTGCTGGAGCAATTGGATATCCACAGGCAAAAAAAAGTGAACCTCAACTTAAGTTTCATACTTTATACAAAATTTAACTCAAGGTGGATTGCAGACTTAAATGTAAAATGGAAAAATAAAACTTTTAAGAGGATAATAAGAGAAAAACTTCAGGATCCAAGGCTAGTCAGAGTTCATATATTTGATACCAAAATCATGATCCATAAAAGAAAAAATTGATAAATATTACTTATTCAAAATTAAAAAAAGATTTCTGAGCAACTCTTTTAAGAGGATGAAAAAATAAGCTTCACACCAGGGGGGAAAATATTTGCAAACCACATATCTGACCCAGAAACAGTATCTTGAATATATAAAGACCTCTCAAAACTTAACAGTAAAAAAAATCCAGTTAGAGAATGAGCAAAACATATGCACAGCCATTTCACTGAAGGAGATATACAGATGGAAAATAAGCACATGAAAAGATGGTAAATATCATTAGCCATTAGGGAAATGCAAATGAAAACCATAATGAGGTATCACTACACACCTATCCAAGTAGTTACGATAACAAATAGTGACAACATCAAATGCTGGTGAGCATGGGAGAAACAGGATCACTCCTACATTGCTGGTGGGCATGTAAAATGGTAGTCACTCTTGACAACAGTTTGGCCATTTCTTATAAAGCTAAACATGTAACTAGCAGATAACCTCAACTTAGCAATTATACTCTTGGTCATTTATTCTAGAAAAGTGAAAACTTATGTTCACACAGAAACCTGCATGTGAACATCCACATCAACTTAATTTGTAAATTGGAAATGATGCAGATGTTCTTCAGTGAGTGAATGGTTAAACAAACTGTGGTGTATTACCATGGAACATGACTCAGCAATAAAAGGAAGTGAACCACTGATGCAGGCAACAGCCTAGATGAATCTCAGGGGCATTATGCTGAGTGAAAAAGTCAATCCAAAAAAGTTATCACCTACATGATTCCATTTATATAACATTCTTGAAACTACAAAATTATAGAAATGGAGAACAGATAAGTGGCTGCCAGATACGAAGGAGTAAGTGGGAACAGTAGTGGGCGTGGCTATAAAAGGGCAACACAAAGGATCCTTGTGGCCGCAGAAATGTTCCATATCTTGGCTCTATCAATGTCAATATCATGATTGTGATACTGTATTATAATTTCTCAGTATGTTGCTATTGGGAGAATCATGGGATTTCTCTATTATTTTTTGGAATTGAATGTGAATATACAATTACCTCAAAAAGAGTAATTTTAGAAAAACAACACATGCAAGATTAAATGTCTGGAAATAACAAAATTATGAAAAATGAAAGCAGTGATGTTTTACTAGAGAGTAAGTCATGCTATGGTACCACTCTCATTAAAGCAATGTGGTATTGATGCAGAAGACCAATGGAATTGAGCAGAGAGTCAAGAAATAAATTCCAGTGACTATGGGAAGTTAACATATGCCAAAGGTGATATTTCAGTTTCAGGTTAGAAAAAAATAATTTAATAAACAATGTTGACATAACTTGCTTTCCATCTGGAAGAAGATTAAAATTATGCTCTTATGTCTCATCACATATAAAAATAAATCCCAAAGATATTACAAATTTAAATATAAAATAAAAGGCAGTACAAATTTTAGAAGAAAAATTAGGAGAGGATGGGGTAAGCAATATCTTTTGAAGCAAAACAGAACACTGGAGGCCCTAAAGGAAAAACACATGACTCTGTAAAACTTGCATTTTTAAACTTGGCCCAAAATTGCTACAAAAAGTCAAAAGATGCGAAAGAAGTTAAAAAATATTTGGAGCAAACAGAACAGAAAATCGGTAGTGGCCCTAACGTTAAAAGAATGCCCTTTCGTCTTTTTTTTTTTTTTTTTTAAGATTTATTTATTTGAGAGAGAGAGAGAGAACGTGTGCGAACACCCACGAGCAGGGAGGGGGGCAGAGGGAGAGGGAGAGAAAGTCCTAAGCCCACTCCCTGCTGAGCGAGGAGCCCTCCATAGGCCAGGACCCTGAAGATAATGACCTGAGCCGAAACCAAGAGGCTTAACTCACTGAGCCACCCAGGTACTCCTGCCCTTCTGTCTTTTTACCTCACATACACCATCTGTATTTTAGTACTAGTATTATTTTTACTCTCGTCTTTGTCTTCTTCATCTCCTTTGTCGTAGTCATCGTAGTCATTCTTCCCATTCTGATGACTGGGAAATGATCTATGTTTCTTTAATTTGCATTTCTCTGATGATCAGTGAGGCGCTGTATTTATCAGCTATTTGCAATTACCCTTCAGTGAATTTTTAATTTGTCCATTTTCCTACTTTTTCAATTTTAATGCTACTTTAGAAAGTAGCATTACTATTATACATTGAAATTGAAGCACTATAATCTTAGAGCTTTATATTGTAGCAATATCTAGAATAACTTAAAAACACATGTATATTTTAATATCTGTTCACCTAGGGGAAATTTTTCCTTTAGAAATAAATATGCCAGTTTGAAAAAGAACATTACAACATCATTTTTAATGACTAAATCAGAAACACCTCGGAAGTTTATTAATAGCAGTTTGGTTGAATAAATTGTGGTACATCAATATCACTATGTAGCTATTGAAAAAAATGAGTCATATCTATACTAGGTAACTTAGAAGAGTTTTCTTAGGAGATGTAAATAAGGAAATATTATAGAAACTAAGGTTTTTGTTTTTTACTATAAATTACCCCAAAGTTCAATATAGGTATTTAAATATTCACGTGAGGAGTACCTGGGTGGCTCAGTTGTTAAGTGTCTGCCTTCGGCTCAGGTCATGATCCCAGGGTCCTGGGATCGAGCCCCGCATCGGGCTCCCTGCTCAGCGGGAAGCCTGCTTCTCCCTCTCTCACTCCCCTTGCTTGTGTTCCCTCTCTCACTGTGTCTCTCTCTGTCGAATAAATAAATTAAATATTAAAAAAAAATATTCACACGTGATTTATAAGCATGGAAAGAAGTATGGAAGACTATCTACCAAAATGTTAACTTTGGTTCCTTGATGAGGGGTGAGATGAGGTATAGTGGTCAGGAGAAAGGAAAGAAAGAGGTGAGTAAACAGAAAGACTGAAGATCAGAGAAAAGGCATTTAGAATTTTTAAAAGACATGTATAATATGAACCCATTTATATAAACTTATGTATGTATACATATATACACATGTGTGTCTCTCCCTAAAAACCTGTATGAAATCATAGTCACATAAACATTAATAGTGCATATCTCACAGTGGTGCAACTTAAAGGATCTTATTTATTTGTTTGTTTGCTTATCATTTTCTAAATGGTTTATATACCCAGAAAAAACTATAAGGCTATGTTTTAATTTGGTGGTGGTGCGAGGGAAACCAACTCACGTTTTTTCATGTATTTTTGTGTCATGGAGAATTTGCCTGGGAGACACCAGGGGAGACCCTGTGCTTTGAAGTTGGAAGCCCATCAAGTGAGCAGGCTGGAGCTTTCAGAGAGGAGAGGGTGAGGGCTTTATGTTCCGGAGGTGAAGCAGAGGTAGTAACTTTACCCTGTGATGGCTTTCCTAACACTTGGAGAGGTGCTGGGTCTGGGAGATTTCTTCTAGTGATGATGCACAATGGAAATGGGACCCCACTCAACCACAGCTTCGGAAAAGATCGAACCTGGCTGGGGGGCTGGTAAAGGGTTAGCCACAGACAAGTTTGTGAACCACAGGTGGTGCTGAGATAAGCATCTGCGTGGGGATGATAAGAGGTGGTTAGATTCTGAAAATTTCTGAGGTAGCTCAAATAGAATTTGTCAATGGAATCAGGGATGGCATCAGGATTTTTGGCCTGAGCATCTAGAAGAACGGAATTATGCTTACTGAGATGGACAACTAGGGGAAAAGCAGGTTTGGTGGTGGGAAACCTAGTCTCTTCTAGGGGTGGGACATTTGAGAACAGCATCTCACATATTTGCTGAATGTTCTCCATTTGCACCTCGAGAATCACTTGCACTTTGTTTTGTGTCCTGGGTAGCTGCCCACTACAGACTTTGTCACCCAAGCTCCCTTGCCCTCGAGGTCCTGGTCAGGCCATTGGGAGACGGACAGATCAGGGGGCAGTGAAGAGCGGTCGGGAATGTTTCCCCCAGCTCTCTCCCTGCTGTGGTGTGGCGTGTCGTGGCTGCACTCCTCTACCTGAGGCCATAGCTCCTGTCACATGGCCTTGCTTGCACAGCGATAGTTTTTGTCAGGTGCTTCCAGCAGCTCCCTTCTCTTTCCTCTTTGTATTAGCTTGCCGGGGATACCATAACAAAGTATGTGCCGCAGACCGAATGGCTTAAACAACAGAAATGTATTTTCTTACACTTCTGGAGGCTACAAGTTCGAAATCAATGTGTCGGCAGGATTCCTCCCTTCTGATGGCAGTGAGGGAAGGATCTGTTCCAGTCCCTGTCCTTGACTTGTACGTCGCCATTTTCCCCCTGTCTTCATGTCCTCTTTCCTCTCAATGCGTCTACACCCAAACTTTCTCTTATAAGGACAGTAGACATTTGGATTAGGGCCCAGCTAATGACCTCTTTTTAACTTAATCAATTGCGTAAATGCTTACCTGTAAACATCACATTCTGAGGTATGGGGGGTTAGGACTTCAACATGAATTTTTTGAGGGGGGACACAATTCAGCTTATAATACTCTTTAAACTTAGAGGTAATGATGGCTCCTTGCTCTTGCTGGTTCCCCGAGGGTTTCGTCATCTCTTGCTGGTTTCCCTGACCCTGCCCACTCCTCTGTAAAGAGTTGAAACTTTCTTCAGGTACCCCTTCAGTGTGCCATCTGTTGCCTGTAGGAACTGTGACTGGTATAATATCCAAGTGGCCATATTGAACAGACACTGAAATATTTGAAGCTAGAATTCCGAGAGGCCTAAGATGACCCCAAAGTCTCAAGCCTGGCCAGCTGGTCATTCACTGGCACCATTTTGCAGAATCTGGATTGAAGGAAAGAGGAAGTGGTTTTGAGGGCACTCTAGAGCTGTTTCGGTAACCCGGAAAGGAATGACTTTTAAGAGGCTAAGAAATTGAACAGTGGAGAGATAATGGAGATCGCAAATCTGGATACAATATGAAGATACATATTCAATAGAAGTATTTTTTTAAAAATTGGAGTATTGACATGCAGTGTTATATTAGTTTCAGTTGTACAACATAGCAATTGACAAGCTTATATATGTTAAGCTATGCTCATCACAAGTGTAGCTATCATCTTTCACCATACAATGCTATTAAGTACCATTGACTGCATTCTCTATGCTGTGCTTTTTATTCCCATGACTTATTCACTCCATACCTGGAAGCTTGTATCTAACCCCCCCAGCCCATCTTGCCCAACTCTCCACCTCTTTCCCCTCTGGCAACCATCAGTTTCTTCCCCATATTTATGGGTCTGTTTCTGCTTTTTGTTTGTTTGTTTTTTGTTTTTTGTTTTTAGATTCCACATAGAAGTGAAATCATATGGTATTTGTCTTTCTCTGACTTATTTCGCTTAGCATAATACCTCTAAGTCTACCCACGTTGTTGCAAATGGCAAGATCTCATCTTTTTTTTATGGCTGAGTAATATTCCATTGTGTGTGTTTATCCACACAATGTGTCTATCTATTCTTCTATTGATGGACACTTAGGTTGCTTTCCTACCTTGGCTACTCTAAATAACACTGCAGTAAACATAAGGGTATATACATATTTTCAAATTAGTGTTTTTATTTTCTTTAGGTAAATACCCAGTAGTAACATTATTGGATCATAGGGTATTTCTATTTTTTAATTTTTTGAGAAACCTCCAGTCTCATTTCCTCAGTGGCTGTACCAATTCACATTCCCATCAACAGTGCACAAGGTTCCTTTTTCTCCACATCCTGGCCAACACTTGTTATCTCTTGTCTTTTTTTTTTTTTTTTTTTTTAATCTCTTGTCTTTTTGATTTTAGCCATTCTGATAGGTGTGAGGTGATACCTCATTGTGGTTTTGATTTGCATTTCCCTGATGATGAGTGATGTTGAGCATCTTTCCATGTGTCTGTTGGCCATCTGTATGCCTTCTTTGGAAAAATGTCTATTCAGATCCTCTGCCCATTTTTAAATCAGATTATTTGGACTTTTTTGGTGTTGAGTTGTATTAAGTTCCTTGTATATTTTGGATATTAACCCCTTATCACATATATCATTTGCAAATATCATCCCCCATTCAGTAAGTTGCCTTTTAGTTTTGTTGACGGTTTGCTGTACAAAAGCTTTTTATTTTGATGTAGTCCCAATAATGGGATTTTTTTGTTTTTGCTTTTATCTCCCTTGCTATAGAAGACATATCTAGAAAAATGTTGCTGAGGCCAGTATCAGTGAAATTACTGCTTGTATTTTCTTCTAGGAATTTTATGCTTTCATGTCCTATATTTAAGTCTTTAAACCATTTGAGTTCATGTTTGTGTATGGTGTAAGAAAGTGGTCCAGTTTCATGCTTCTGCATGTAGCTGTCCAGTTTTCCCAACACCATTTATTGAGGAGACCATCTTTTCTCCCATTGTATGTTTTTGTCTCCTTTGTCATAGATTAATTGACCATATAAGTGTGGGTTTATTTCTGGGCTCTCTATTCTGTTCCATTGATGTATGTGTCAGTTTTTGTGCCAGTACCATACTGTTTTGATTACTGTAGCTTTGTAGTGTATCTTAAAATCTAGGATTGTGATACCTCCAGCTTTGTTCTTTATTCTCAAGATTGCTTTGGCTATTCGGGGTCTTTTATGGTTCCATACAAATTTTAGGATTTTTTGTTCTAGTTTTATGAAAAACGCTTTTCATATTTTGATAGGGATTGCACTGAATCTGTAGATTGCTTTGGGTAGTATGGATATTTTAACAATATTACTTCTTCTAATCTCAAGCATGGAATATCTTTCCAGTTGGTCATCTTCAGTTTTTTTCATCAGTGTTTTATAGTTTTGAGTGTATTGGGTCTCTTATCTACCTGGTTAAGTTTATAACTGGATATTTTATTCTTTTTGCTGCAATAGAAAATGGAATTGTTTTTTACATTTCTCTTTCTACTACTTTGTTATTAACTTATAGAAACATAACTGATTTCTGTGCATTACTTTGTATCCTGCAACTTTCTGAATCTGTTTATTACTTTTAGTTGCTTTTTGGTGGAGTCTTTAGGGTTTTCTGTGTCAAGTATCATGTCATCTGCAAATAGTGACAGTTTTACTTTTTCCTTACCGATTTGGATGCTTTTATTTTTCTTGTCTCCTAGCTGTGGCTAGAACTTCCAGTACTGTGTTGAATAAAAGTGGTGAGAGTGGACATCCTTGTCTTGTTCCTGATCTTAGAGGAAAAGCTCTCAGTTTTTCACCATTGAGTATAATGTTAGCTGTGAGTTTTTAATATATGGCTTTTATAATGTTGAGGTATATTCCCTCTAAACCCACTTTATTGAGAGTTTTTATCATAAAAGATGTTGAATTTTGTCAAATACTTTTTCTGCATTTATTGAGATGATTGTATGTTTTATCCTTCAGTTTGTTAATATATCACTTTTATGGATTCACAAATATTGAACCATCCTTGCATCCCTGGAATAAATCCCACTTGATCATGGTGAATGATCCTTTTAATGTATTATTGAATGTGGTTTGCTGATATTTTGTTGAGGACTTTTGCAGCTGTGTTCATCAGGGATATAGGACTGTAGTTTTCTTTTTCTTTTTTTGTAATGTTTTGTCAGGTTTGGGTATGAGAGTAATGCTGGCCTCAGAGAATAGATTTGGAAGCTTTTCTTCCTCTAAATAGAAGGAGTTTAAATAGATTGCATTATGGCAAGGCAAATTATTCTAATTGTGCAGGATAACTGTATGTGTTAGTGGAAAAGAGGGAGAGGGACTGGAAGAAAGGGAGAGATTGAGGATATGTGAATGAGACAAAGTGTGATGACTTCTGGAGTTAGGCACATAACCATCACAGAGCAAAACTATTATCAGTATGGGGAGAGAAACTGACTTTTGAGAGAGTGACTCTTACCTCCATTGAGACTGGAGGAAAGGTGAGTAAATGTTTGTAAGGCAGTAGAGCCAAGAGGAAATGTGGGGGACTCTGTTTCTTAACATCTTTTGTTTTGCTTTATTTCAACTGTGAGTAAAATCATATTTGCAAAGACAAAGTGCTTTTACATTCATGATTGGTTGGTTTCTTGTATTAATTTCTGGGAGATTCTAAATAACAAATGTTTTACTATTATGTGTTGAATCTGCTCACTGTCATTGTGCATGCATTATGCAAATATGTTATCAGTGACTCTCCACACACAGGTATTAGCACAGTTCTTATTCATTATGTCACAATAAGTGTTGAAAATATACCCCGGTTGCTTGTAGATGTCATTTACAATTCTTGTCTTATTTGTTAAGGTACATACAAATTCGTGGCCATTTTAAATATAGATGAACAGGGACTTTTGGTTTACTCTATATAATAATTTGGAAAAGTCATATAGAAGAGGATTTTTAAGCTAAAATAATGTCCTTTAATTTAGTTTCCACAATGGAACTGTTAGGATGTATTATGTTAGTTACTCAAAAGCAGTAATATATGATAAAGTTGATGTGCTAAATATGCATTAAATACATTTCCATCCTGAAAGGAAAATTGGAGATTTTCTGGATCAATTTACCTCATTTTATGGGTAAAACCACCAAGGCCCAGAGAGCTAAATGATCTTCCTAAAGTCGTACAACTAACTAGTAGACTAGAACCCAGGACTCCTGACTCCTCAGGCAAGACTTTATGTTCTGTACTGAACTGCCTCACTCAAAGGCCAAAACAACCATGTCTTAAGTATTTGATTTTATACCAGGTTTGGCCTGCTATGACAAAATAATTTTAAAAAAAGAAAAAAAAAAGGTGCTCCACAGAATAACTGTGAAGTGAGATGAAGCCCAGGAGGAATATAGTCATGATGCTCAGAACTCATGATTGGTTATGTGAGTGAAGCCATCTGGAGGGACGGCCATGTTGAGGCTCAGTAGAACCACGAGGAGACTCAGGGAGAGCAGAACTTGCTCAGAATAGAGTAGCCCTGTCTTCTGGAATTCTTACCAGGAGTTCTCTAAATTGTGCTCTGAAAATGCTCAGTAATGATTGTTTGTGTTTTGTTACTTAGGATTTTTATTTCTTGATGAGGGGGTTGGGGGAGAAAGAGAATCTTCTTTATTAAGTTATTTCTGGAGTCACTGCTTTTTGTTTATAGTTTGTTTTTGTTTTTTTGTTTTTTTAAACTGAAAGAGAAAGAGGCAAACTTTCTCTTTTGCAGCCAGATGATTAATGCTCTAGAAGAATGATGTGGAGTCCTCACTTGAGCTGTGTGGCTCACACATGTAAAATATTCCCTCCTAGTGAGTGACCTATTTGGTCAGCAGTGAATAACAAGCAATTCCTAGGAATTGTAGGTGAGCAGAGCTGTGGCCTTTGGCTGAGACGAAGCAACTCTGGTCACTGAGCTAAGAAGAGCTCATTTATTCATTGAATAACTGAGTAAATATTTATTAGGCGTTAGGGGTCTAGCAGGGGACCAGCCCTTTCGCCAGTCTGGGACAGGGAGTAAAGGTCTGTGTAGGAATCGTGGTCATATATATGCTCATTTATTGTATGGGAAAGGCCCAGTACGGATCAAAGATAGACAACAGAACAGGTTTTAAATAACCAACGCTCTTCCACATGACACTTCTTGTACAAGATTGTACTTGCCAGGATCTCACTTTCAGGGAATCAGAAAATTATCAGAAAGGATTTATTTCACATAAATTCCTCATCTCCAAAACATACCTGGAATTCTCTTGAATGACCATTTCCTTCCCTATTCACATTACGCCAATAATCACTTTTAACAACTTTATAAGAGTTTTGTGGGTTTTGATTAGTTAGAATGGTTTTGCAATAATGATGAGAAAAAAAATCTTTTTTTTTAACTTTAATAGTCACTATTTACTACATGCCAGCACAAAGCCAATTGCTTTATACATTTCATTGCAAAGTAGGTATGATTTTTCATTTCATAGATGAGGAAACCGAAATTAAGTAATTTGTCTAGAGTATAACAGGTTTTATGGTGGCAGACTCAGGACTTCTGGCTCCAAAATACACATTCTTCCTTCTGTACCAAGCCACCCAGGGTCTAGGGGCCCTGAGGACCTCCCTGAGGAGGCTGCACTGGTAGGGTAGTGGGAGCAGGGAGGTCTCAGTGCTTGTAAATATCTGCTCCCCAGTGATGAGCAATGAAACTAGTCTAGAGGTGGGGTGTTGAGTCTTTTTATCTTAAAACCTCTTTATGTTGCTGACTTTTTGCTAGGTACTGTTTGAGGTTCCAATTCAAAATAGGACAGGGTTAATAATAATAGCCTCCTTTTATTTACATCTTACTATGCACCAGGAATGGTTCCAAGTAATTCATTTAATGCTCACAATGATCCTATGAGGTCAGACTTTGCATTGTCCTTATAGATAAGAAAATGGAGGTACAGAGATGAGATAACTTGCTTAGAGTCACAGAGCTAGCAAGTGCCAGGAGCCAGGATTCAAACCTGGCAGAATTATTTCAGAGTTCTTCTTGACCATACCAAGTCAACTCTTCGCCAAGGGAATAGTGGGGTGGAGGAGATATCCAAGTGAACAGACAAAGGCAATATAGTGTGGTGAGGGCCATGAGAAGGCATACAAAAGGCACTGCTGAGTTTAGAGAATAGCAGGGCCTTGGGAGAAGCACAGTGAACTGAGGTGAAGAAAGCAGAGAATGAATCGAGAGGCAGGAGAGAGTGACTTGTGCAAAGACCAGAGGCAAGAGCGCACACTGCGTTTGGCATCCACCCTTAGTTCCTTGTGGCTGGAGACAGGGGGGGGAAGGAGGCTGGGGAATCGGGGACTGATGTTATCGGCACTGGAGTAATAAGTTGAGGAAGGTGTGTCTTCACAGGGAAGCGACACAGTGGTTCGTATGGAGGGGGCAAGACTGGAGGAGCTGAGACATTTTAGAGGTCAACCACATTCATCCAGGTCAGAAAAAAAGGAAGCTTGAATCAAAACATGGTCCCTGTAGGTGGAGACAAGGAGGTAGACTCAGGAGATTTTTAGGAAAGTAAAGTGAGCAAGGCTTGGGAGACTAATTATGGGTGAAGTGAGGGACTAGGAAGAGCCAGGTTGACTTTGACTTTCTGGAGACTTGGCAGGTGCCAGTGCTATTCACCAAATAGGGGAGGGAGGAGGAGGCAACGGACAGGACAACATCAGCACCTGTGGATGCTGAACATGCTGTGCTACTCTCCGTGCTAAGCACTTGATCTCTAGTAACAGCCCTGTGGTGTTGGCACTGTTATTATCCGCATTGTATAGATGAGGAAACGGAGGCACAGAGGGCTTCAGTCATTTAAGCCAGCCCAGGTGCAGCTGCTACGTGGTAGAGTCAGGATTGGAACTCAGGAAATCTGGCACCAGATTCTGTGCTCTTGGCCACTGGACTACATTGGGAGTAAGATGGGGAGGTGAATTTTGGGCATCTCAGATGTGAGATGCCTGTAAAGCCATCAGATGACAGTTTCTGGCAGGGAGTAGGGCACACGAGCCTGGCGCTCAGGGTGAAGATCATAATTCCTCTGCCAGCTCGAAGTAGAGACAATGTGCAGGGATCATCTGCATCCGGACAGCCAGGAGCGGGCACCCCCCGTATGGTCAATTTTGGGCTTATGTCCTCACTATCCCAAACACGTTGGAATCATGAACATGATGAACTGATTTTTAACCGTACATTTAATGGTGAGGGTTTGAAATTTTAGTAAGCACTGCTTGAAAACAGTGGGCATCAATTTAGGGGAGAGATTGTGTTTAGAAAAATGACTCATCACCTTAGATTCTTTCGGGAATAAGGTGGTGGGATGATTAAATAGATAAAATACAGATAGGACTCTCACTTGTCATGTGATTCTGGATACAGCAAAGAGATAAGCCCCAATATGGAAAAGGCCAGCAGAATTAGTGGGAAAAAGCTAGGCTCAAGGCATAGGAAATAACCAAATTAAATGGGCTGCTTGCAGGCACAAGTCTACTGTGGGCTAATTTGTTTCCTGCAAAAAGGAAAAAATAAACCCTCAACTCATTTTTGTCTTCTTAAATTTTAAACAGGCACTGTGTGTAATTGCACTTTCCTTCTCTTCAGATTGTTGCTTGGGAAAGGGGCAAGGGAAGAGAGAGAGACGGGGAGGAGAGAGACAGGGAGGAGAGAATAGAGGAAGTGCCTTGGGCTCCATCTCATTGCTTATCAGGGATGCTAATAACCTCCCACCTGCCACTACAACCAGGAGATGGGTATGTTTCATCTAAGCATCTTCTCTTTGAAATATTAGTGCTTGCTCTTTTTCTGAGGAGAGTTTCAACTTCAGTTTTCTTTCATCTCTGACTCTGCCTGAGAAGCTATAGTTTAACGGCACTTAGTGGACCAATTGATTAAACATTGACCTCATTTGCAGGCTCAACCCAGACAGGATACAGAGAAAGCATGAAACCCGTTTGGCCAGGCTACATGTTCGCATTTCCTCCATCTCTGCAGGACATTTATTCATCCATCAGATTTTTGCGGAAGGCTTATTATGTACCAGGCACTGCGTTAGATGCTGGGGAAGAGCAGAGACTAAGAGTTTGCGATCCACTGAGAAAGAAAGGTCCACAGGCTGTGGCAGTGCAGTGGGATAAGTATTGTGGGAAAGTAAACAGAATGCCATCATGGATAGACCCATCAGGAACATGAAATTAAGACTTGCCTTATTAGGGAAAGCTTCCTGCAGGCTGAGGGGGAAAACTAAGCAGAGACCCGTAGGCTAACAGGAGTTAGTCAGGCTGAGGGGCAAGAAGAAAGTTACAGGGCTCTAGGATGTGGGAACAGCATGTGCAAAAGTCCCGAGGCTATAAAAGAGAAGGCACATTGAGGACAGATGGAGTTCAGTGTGACCAGACAGCATGAGTATGGAAGAAGGAAGAAGGAGGCAGGGTAAGAAGGGAGGTAAGGCTGGAGAAGTCACCAGGAGGGTTTTGGACAGCTGGCCCTATTAGAAGCCTAAGGAATTTGGCTTTTTATTACAATATGAGCCATTAAAGTGTTTTGAACAGGGATTGACATGATCACATTGACAGTGTATAAATATTATACCAGCTGAAGTGTGGGCAACGCCTTAGAGGATGTAAGACTGGAGAGGTGCCACTGGGATGTTGCTGTAGGAATGCAGATATGAGAAGATGCTGGCTGGAACTCATCATGGCTTGCTAATAGATTGGTCTGGGCGGAGTTAGAAAGAAGGGGAAGGATGGAGCAGTGACAACAGCGAGGCTGTGAAGAGTTCACTCTTCCCACTGCCATGAGGGTGTCTGTAGGCCATGCTTCTTTTATTTGCTACCTATTGAGTTACAACTCTTGGAAAAACAGACTCTGTAATCTCTTCATGTTTCCCATGCCATCATTCCATGTGACCATTAATTCACTGAGCAAATTCATTATATATAGTCTGTGCCCTTGAAGAGTTTGCAGACAATTAAGTAAACAATTAGAAAACCATACCAGCTTACATCAGCATGTTCGGGTGGGAGTATGGAGAATCTAAAGGGTTTGCATGCTCAAAACCTACTTTGGCTTCCTCTCTCACTTCAGAAGGGAAAAAAACCCTCAGTGCTAACTGGAATTCATAGATGTATGACAGAATTACAACCAACACATTGCTGACCTCTCTGATGAGTTCTTCACCTCCATTCCCAATTGCTTTCTAAAAAACCTTGACATAACATCCTTTAGAAACATCAAACTTAGCATTTCCAAAAACAACTTAAGAATCTTCCCTCTATATTCCCTGTCATGGTGAGTGGTATCACCATCTACTGATCATTCAAACTAAAAACTTCAACGACAACTGTGACCTCTCTTACTCCCTCATTGCACATTTGCAATTCAGCTGGTTAGGAAGACTGGTCAAATCAACATCCAAAATGTATCAGTATCCTCATTGTGCTAGTATGGACCAGCATAACTTCTTCCTTGACTAATTCACAGTCTTGTAATGGTTTCTTGGGCACCACTCCATTTTTCACATTCTCATCAGAGTACTTCTTCTATAAGCAAATCAGACTGTCATGACTTGATTTAAAAACTTTGGAGGACTCTCCACACCCAAAGGATAAGATCAAAACTACTTAACAAGGTCCTTCCTGGTAAGGCCCCAAATTATATTTTTAGTCTCTCTCCCTGGCTAGACTGTTGACTCCACCAGGGCAGAGACTAGGCCTTATTTATCTTTGTAGACTTAATGTCTAGTGTAGCACATGACACATAGTATTTGTTCAATAAATGTTTGCCAAAAGATTAGGGATATAAATGTGACACCTTCCCACTGTATTTCTCTACTTGCTTTCAAGGTAAAATAGCCCATGCTGTGTTTTGCTGTAGGCAGCATGGCTGTGGCAGAATGAACTATGGCTTTCCTGGCCTCTAGGATCATCCTCCTCCTCATCATCATCCCCAGAATTGCAGTGAGCATCCAGTCATTGAGCTCTTACTGCCAGTGATGGATGATGTATAGAACTGGGAAGAAATGTAGCTCACTTCCAGAGAGAACGTTGCACTCACATCCTGGGCAGTTATAAATAAGGCTTGAAAACAGGAATGAGCCTGTAAGAGTGAGTGTTTGTAGTGCACAAAGAGCGACTCTATCATTGCTTTGGTGCTAATGGTCTCTAATGGAGCTTTGTTAATTGGCAGCGAAGCAGGAGAAGGAAAATTGAAATGGTCTAAAAGGCAAGGGCTGGGACTCTCCTACATGTACTGGTATCCTTCAGAGCCTCTTTAGAGAAGCCCACACCTAGAGATGATGCTGATGACAGAAATTTTGAAGGCTGAAGAAAATTTGTGCTTGAGGAAGAACAGATTATATATCACCTGTGTGTATCTGTGTGTGAGTGCCAGTGGAGAAAGGGTTAGTAAGAGAATTACCAAATTTCTATATCTTTTTTTTATCCAACTATGAGAGATAGGTGTTTATTTTAGATATCTTGGAAAATTAAATTTAAAGAAGAAAATAGTAGTAATCCCAACATCAGGAATAATAAGTGTTACCGTTTGAAGTTGTTAATTTCGAGTGTTTTATATGTTTATATAAATAGTCGAACATTACTGTTAAGACCACAACCTGTGTCATCAAATTGAAATGGTTTCCTGTCTTACTTACTACCTTCTTGGCCTTGGCCTTAAACTATCTAAGTTTACATAATAAGTATGTAGCCATAGGTTTGTTTTGAAGATTAAATGAAATAACATACACGAAGTTGCTTAGTATGGTGCCTGGCACACGTGGTAAGTACACCACAGACGTCGGTCATATTTGCTTTAACAAAATAGGTGTTAGGCTGTGTGTATGTGTGTAGTTTGGTAGCATGCTTTTTCTTTCTAGTACTTTCTTTTTAATTCTTTCAAAATACTCTATCCTATGACTGTATGGTAATTTATTTTACTCTTCTGCTGTGGTTAGAAAGCTAATTTTCAGCTTTTAACTACTTCCGAATACCATTGCAAACAACTTTCCTTAGCTTAATCTCTACTGTATTCATAATTATTTTCTTAGGGTGAATTGCTGGAAGTGGAATACTAGGTTAAAGGGCATGACTATTTGGAGAGTCTTCATACCTGGTGCCAAACTGTCTCCTGAAGAGGCTGCACCAGTTCATTCTCCTTCTGGCCTATGTGAGAGATCTCATTTTTCACCCTCACATATACACATACATTTAAATCCTTTCAATTTAGTAAGTCACCCCCCATCCCATTTTTCTCTGGAATATTTAATATTAAGGTTGGTGGTTACACGAAGGATAAGTGCCTCTTATATAGTATGCTAAAGAAATTGGTATCCTACAGAAGGTGAGACCAAAGGGAAAACTCCATATTTTCTTCCAGGATATAAGAGGTCTCTGTGAAAGACTTATTTCCCATGTTGTGTATGATTCAACTATATAAGAGGAGCTGGTCTTCAGTAGAAATAGGAGAGATCTCTTGAATACAAGGGCAGAACAACAACTTTCAAAAGGATGAAATACTGGAAGGGCTCCTGAGAGAGATTATGGGCCCCTGAAGCTTTTAAGACCAGCACAGTCTCCTCTTTGCTTGGGTGGCTGAAGATCCAATGCCCAATCTGTGATTCTGTAGTTACTTTAGTGGGGTGTTGATGTTGTGACATTTTTGGAACTAGAAAGAGATGGTTTTATTCCAATGCACGTATCAGGTGACATTTTGAAATAGATGAATTAAGCTCC
This sequence comes from Phoca vitulina, assembly GCF_004348235.1. Lineage (NCBI taxonomy): Eukaryota > Metazoa > Chordata > Mammalia > Carnivora > Phocidae > Phoca > Phoca vitulina. Next base: position 26,888,709 of record NW_022589705.1, read on the forward strand.
ATTTAGAGCCATCTCTCCCTTTACGAGTTCAGACAGATGCAATGCAGACCTGCCATCAGCTGTCTAATCTGAAGCAGGTTAATAAGTAGCAGTAATGTCCACAATCTTCTAAAAATAAAACTTTCTGTATTGTTCTTTTCATGCTTGGGCAGTGTTTGATGGAAAGGGGTATTTACTGTTAAAAAGTATGTTTGATGGCAGAGTATATAATGAAGAAATAAGTAAGTGCAAAAAATGCTGTTTTTTCGTTCCTGACCAGTCTACCCTAGCTCTTCCCCCTGGATTCTTTCACACAAAGAACACATTGTTATTGGAGCCATTACGGAGCTCCTGCGCTTTGCCAGGCTCTGCGGGGCTCGGGGGAAATGGCTATAGATTGCAGCGGAAAAGTCCATCAGACGGATCACATGTGACCCCACTGTTTCTCGGAAAGAATGCACTAGAACACTTCAGCTGAATAGACAGATTTTCCAAATGTTTTAAATCAGTTTTGAGACAAAAAGAGGAAGATGCTAAGAAATGGATTTGGCCTATACACATTCGACCATGCGATGCCCATTTCTCTGGAATGCAGACATTAGGGGCTTTCATGTGGATGGGGGACCTTATGAGGGTGGGGGGTTGGAGGAAAAACCCCAGCCCACCACAACAATTAAGCAGCAATTGAAGAAAAAGCAGGCAAGAAAAGATGGCCCTGGGTTAGTACAATAGCTCAGGGGCTTTTCATTTTGGGGCATAAAGACAGAACAGAGAGTGTTGTTTTCTTTTTAAAGCCCTTTTAAAAATGGTAACTGCATCCTGCTCTTGTAGATGTATTACTTATGACATCCCGGTTTTCATCCGTTCATGCTTTTACATTAGAGTTAAATCTCTGCAGCTTGAATCTCACGGCTGAGTTAGCCAGAGCCCATAAAATATTGAAGCCGTTAGAGCTGCAGCCAGCCAGGTTGAGAGAAGTTCATGTCCAAAGCTGAGCTTTAGATTCTGAGACATCCCAATTGGAGTGTAGTACAGAAAAAAGCACTGATAAAATTTTCATAAAAATGAGCTAAGGATATTGCTAGCATGCTTCCCAGCATCTGTATGAAAACTTAATCTGAGCTAATGGAAAGGATATGAAAGCCTTTCTCAATTCAAACACAGTCAATGCATGATTCATAAATTATTGTCAGAGAAGTGATTCAGCTCCCAGTTTTATTCTCTTTTGGGTAGAAGCAACCAGAGGAAAACTGGGTCTTTTTGACCTTTAATGCCAGCAAATTTTACAGTAGAGCTGTCAAGATAGCCAAGTAAACTGGTCATTTCTCCAAACAGCAACAAAATTACCTCATATACCCAGTGCGAGCTAATATTAACTTGGCCCACTAGGTTACTGACAGCACATTGAGAGCAACAAATACCAAAAACGTCTGAGCTGATCTGGCTACATAGGACTGAACGGAATCTCTGTGTGGCCATGCCCACACAGTCCACAGTAGTTTGGGTGAAATGTGGTTCTCGGGTGTTTGCTCACTTTCATATCCTTTGGGAGGTGAGAGTGGACTCACATTGCCCCATAGAGAAGGCATTATTATTATTATTATCTCAAATTTATAGCTGGAGAAAAGGAGCTCAGGTTTGTGCCTTGGGTCTTTAAAGAATAGTGTTACATAGAAATTATGGACATTGTTCAGATTAACGTAAAATAAGTTTAAGATAGCATATGGAAACTTAAATACTCCTGCGTGCTGGGAATCCTATTAAGATGTCCCTTTAATTTTGTATTACTTCATTCATGAGCTATGTTTGTATCCTACAAAATGCTAGGCATTGTGGAGCGTGTGAAGATGAAAATATAGACTGTCTTTCATGAGTTAAAAACCTTATGCAATTGAGCTGTAGAATTTCAGACTCGAGAAAGTTCTTAGAGGTTATTTTGTCCAGTCATTCTCCTCTTTAGAGCTCTAATCTCTTCTACAACATCCCCACTGAGTGGTCAGCCAACCTACGTTGTATGTGTTTGCTAAGAATCCTTGCCTTTTGTTAACATCCAGTCACTCAAGTTGGAAACCTGTAGTCAGTTTTGGTTCCTTGTCTCTCAGAGCCCTGCACTTGGGACCATGTGCTGCACGTTCCTAGAAACCAGCGTGTCTGAGAACACTCTGGCCCCTCCGCTGTGGTGCCACCGCCTCTGTTCAGGCTTAGTTATCTCTCACTAGGTCTGTTTCAAATATACTCCAGGTTTCCCTGCCTGTGATCTCTTCTTCATCACATTTACCCTGCTTTCTGTCAGTGTAGTTTCATTCTAAGATAGATCCGATCACGTCACCCATGTGTTTTTAAAGCCTTTTTAGGCTCTTCGTTTACTACAGAATTAATTCCAAACTCATGAGCATGCTATTCAAGGCCCTCACAATAGGACTCTGATAGACCTTTCCCAGGCTCATCTCCATGCAACCCTAGAATAGTAGTTCTCGGTCCGGGTTGCAGGTCAGACCCACTTGCAGGTGGAGCTTTTAGCAAATACCAAAACTCGGATGCAACCTGCAACCTGAGATCAAGTGAGTGCGAATTTGGGGGAGCAGGACACGAACGCAGGTATATTTTTTGAAAAGTTCCCCAGATGAGTGTGATGCATAGCCAGAGCTGGACTTACTGCTTTAGGAGTATACTGGGTCATTTCCCCTTCTTTTAACACCCATGAACTTTCATGCTTCTGTGCTTTTTTTCAAGCTGTTACCATGACCTGAAATCCCAGTCATCTCATCCCAGCCTAGGACAAAGGCAAACATTTGTATTTAGAGTAGTGTCGCTTGAGTGGTCAGGATGTTGAGGGGACTTTAAAGAACTGAAGAGGTTTACCCAGAGGAGAGACAGTGGGGTAAACTGAGTATCACACGATATTCCGGGAACTCTTCTATGGGCTGGGGATAGAGCAAAACTGTTTGGACCGTAGAATGAAAGCTCCGTGAGAGTAGGAATCTTCTCTGTCTTGTTTCATGTTGTAACTCTAGCCCATAGGACAGTCCCCAGGATATAGTAGGTGCTCAGTAAAAGTTTACCAAAAGGCTGAATGTCAATTTGCGGTGCCTCTGAGATATACAAGTAATACAAGATACACAAGTAATGCTCACCTAGAATTTTTGGCTATGTCATTAGCTCGCTCCAGCACTTGAGTTCACAAAGATGTTTTCTGAATTGTGAATCTGTCGTTTAAAGTATGAGAATTTTCCCAGGTTTCTGCTATTTGCAAACATACGTATTAAGCACCAGAATGAGGTTGTGCATTTTTATTTTTTTTTAATTTTTTTATTAACGTGAGCATGATGTATGAAGGTGCCCGCATTGCTACCAGATTCATGAGTCATTTCTGAAGTGCTTTCTCTGGGCCCAATAATGTAAGTTTGTTAAATGTGAGAGGTCAAGAGCAGCGTCATATGCAGTCCTCCCCTCAAGGATCTTATTATCTAGTTGGAGACAAAATCACTATAAAACAAAATAATAGGAAGACAGAAGGCTGTCTAGCACTAAGCCAATAGGTTACGTGAGATACACCTGGAAATTTAATAATAAAAATAGATAGGTACCCCTCCCCTGATAGATGAAATACAAGGCTGTTTTTCACACTTCTCCTCAAGTGTGAGTGGTCAATGGGCAAGCCCAGTTTCCTTCCCAAGGCAGAAAGCTACACCCAGGTGTTATGTTAGAATTCTGTCCCATCTTGGCCGTGGTCGAACCTTGTAGAGGTCCTATGCTAGATTCTGCCCCAAAGGGGCCTGATGATCTTCTATTCCAAGGCTTTTTAGAGATATTTGTGCACTTGGAGTCATGCTTCAAATAGTTGCTATCTGTATCTTCAAATTGAAGATCTATGAAGTAATATTCTAAGACAGGAAGAATTACTTCAAATAATTAGGTCAACTCGAAGTCTTTCTTGCTGAATCCCCTCACAGCAGCAGCTGACGGAGGAGAGCTAGTTGGACCACCTCCCTTCATGCTAGCCCCTTCCCCGAGCCTCTTACCGTGAGCCCCAGAGGCCTCGAGGGTGGGAAGGGTTCTGGGGCTATTGCCAACCTCAGGGAGACCAGCAAACTATAGCAGGAAAGCCAGGACATCATATAAGTCACCTCTGGTCTTGAGAGCCATTTCTCTCCTTAAGGGACTGTCTTACCTGCCAAGAGGTATAGGATCTATACCGTAGAAGCCAAGGGAGGGAGGATACAAACCAGGGCGCTACTGAAATCACGCCTCGGGGAAGCAAGAAGGTACTTCTAATTAGCTTTGCAAAAATCACTGTGGTAACAAGGCTGGGATCAGAAACATAGGCTGAGGTATCCTTGTATACCTGTGTATGGAATATTTCAAAACACTCCCTGTAATTGTGCAACATCAATAGAGCTGCTATTTCAAGAGCTCCTAGAGATAAAATTCTACTGTGTGGTTAAAATGTTGGTCTTTGTGCTAGAAGATTAAAGAGAACAATCTCTCATTTATTTCTCTTGGCTGCATGGGGCACATCATTGCATTAGCAGCATTACCAAACTCCCAAAAAGATGCCTTATTTAGGTTGATTAAAAACCACCACCACCACCACCTAAAATCAGCTTCTCACCTGAAAAAGCAAATACCTAAGTTAAAGCCCTGGGAAGCCGGGATATTTTCTTGCTCATGGTTTCCTTCCCCTGTAGCAGCATCCGAAGCCGTTTGGTCTCAGGGTGTCTGTCACCTATAGATTCTGGTTTTACGAGTGCTGACCTCATTTGCTTCCTTTGTTTTTAATTGCTCAAGCAGCAGTGAGAAAGGAGGCAAAGAAGACCATTACAGCTCACCAAGTTAACATACATAAACGGCACTGTTATATGGGGAGGCGGTAATAAGTCATGTGACAGGGAGCAAAGGAAGCCCAGCGTGCAAAGGGAGCAATTTTCTGCCCCGCAAACAGCACTTCAGGTGCTGTCGTTCATCTTTCTGTGACTTGCTCTGTCAAAGTCCGCCCAGAGCAGAGGTGTTCAGGGACCCGACAGGCCATAAGTGTCCAGCTGAAAAACCTGGGAGCTATCCCCAGGCCCTAGGAGTTCACTTTTTCAGTTGCACTGATTTACTTCAGAATGCTCCTTCAGGGAATTTCTGCTTTCCGTTGCTTTACTTGCCCATTTCCTTTCTTGTCATCTTTAAAAATCCATTAAAGATCACGCAGGCAGTTTCTGCAGGCTCGAATTTGCGAGAGTTTCTGTCGCCTAATAAAATGCACCCTTTCAGGAGGCTGTGGTCTCTTTTGTGTGATTAGAGCTTGGATGCTCTTAAGACTTTTAATTAGAGGAGGTGATCATAGATCAAGGAAGCAGAAGCTAGCTGAAATTCTTAGGGAAGGCAACATTTTCCTATCCGGGGATCTAAAATGGCCACTTGGCTCACAGATCCAGTCTAGAAACACTAACTATGGATTAACAAAACAGGAGGCAAAATTAAAATGTGCTCTGCATCCCCCATTTCCCCCTGATTATTTGTTCCAAAGGCCTCCAATTGCCAAGGTTAAGTGTTTATTGTCAATGCCCACCGAAGGCAGCTTGGGGAGAAGAAATTCAGCTTTTAATTTGTTTACAAATCCAATTTCCAAGTGTACTCCTTACCCAGCAAAGCACAGACATCTTCTGAAATCTTGCCCATATTTTCTTTCCTCCCACCGAGTCCTCTGTCTACAGCCTTGCACACAATTCCTTCACTGTGTAATAGGCATGCAGCTTTCTCTACAATACAGGAAGATTATATTCAAATGCCACCTTGCCGATCATATCATATTAATTCAGGTTTGTCTATCATTTTGTGTGCTTGCTGCTTTGCCTTAGGTATTATAATAACAATACCTCACCTGTCATATCCCACTAGCACTGCCTCACCTAGAAAATTGCTCTAATATTGCCTCGGATCTTACAGACCTTTTTTATTTAAAAAATTTTTTTTTGCACAAGCTTACCTATTACAGCATAATAATTGAACTTTTATTGGAAGCCTCCACGTATATTTTTACTCTGTGTTTTTTCCTAGTCCAGCAGTTGTTACATGTTGATTCTACAGCCGATTGAATCATTCAAAGCCAGTCTTTCTGCTCATCTGTAAAACATCTTGTTCTCTTTTTCAAGCCACTGCCAATCTCTATTTGGGTAGCTTTAGTAATATTTCCAAATAGATGAGCAGCTATTCAAAGTGTTATTTATTTGGGGATTTTAATATTAGGCAATATTATATGACTCTATGAGAAGCTGTCTGGAAGTCTTGGGTTGAAAATCTGAGCTTAATATTTCATTTCTGGTGACAAAAATTTAAATGTACACGTTTGAAAACAAAAATGCCATTTCTTTGAGCCACGTTTTTCAGAGAAACCTGAAGTGTGGCAAATGCCAAGTGGAGATTTCTTTTTGAAATAATATAGACAGAGTTTGCATTCATGCATTTTTTTGTTTTAATTGTGAAAGGTGCTTAAGTAATTTTCAAGTATCCGCCGCCATAGGTAATTTGGTCTCAGGGCTTACGAAGAATCTGGCTGCCTTATCATGGCATGTTGAATTAGTAGAAGGCTACCTTTTAAGTGCTATATAATGAAAACAAATGGTACATTTAAAGCCCGCCACTGCCTTGTAATGTATGCTATGTTCTAGAGAGAAGAGTGAGTTACTAGGGACAGATACCATCTCATTGGCTAAAAAGCCGTCACCAGTGTCTTTGCACATAATTAGACTGGACATGTTTTAGAGAAATGAAATGACCGAGATCCACTGTTAAGCTGCAAATAGTATTCAATGGCATTATCAAATGCAGCAATTCCAAGGTTTGCATATTAATTGAGGGAAGGTGCTAATTTGAGTGCTTTAAGCTCCATTCACAAGCCTGTTTACATGCTTTGTTCCACCTGGACCTGTTTGGAGGTTTGTCAGAAACCTAACAAGCAGAAAAATATTGCATTTGAAAATACACATGCATGTTTAATTAAGCCAGGGCCACTGAACATTCCTCAATATATTTAGCTGGTGAGGTTTAAGCTCCATCAGAGCATCAGGCATTATCACCTTTTGAAGTATTGCCGAATCTTTAATATTTAAAGCACAAAGCAGACTGTAATAAAAAATTCTAGCAGACCCTAGAAGATTAAAGACGCTTTATAAATGTGACAGTTTGTAAATGGAACACCAGTATTAAAGGATACCCCCGATATTTCACAGCATATTTTTCAGGTGTATGCTAAATTATGAATACAATTAAATAGCTGTAATTATTCTCCAGGAGTGGACAGCACATTTAAATGCCTATGAAATTTGCAATTGGCTACAGAAGAGGGATTTACAGCATAGTGGCCTGAGTGGGCAAGGTAAATCTTCCTAGCAGGTATCAACCAAAGCTCTTTTAAATCCAGGGAGAACTTACCTCACTCACCCCATCTGATGTGCGTCCTTCAGGAGTCTGAAGCCAATGACCACCCTGGATAAGTGCACAAACACAAGCAGATGTGTTGGGAAAGAATTAACTAGGGCTATTGTACCCAGAGGCGTGTGTCTTAGGAGCCATGTTTGCAATCACCACTAAACAAAAGAGCTCTGTGGTTTTTGTGTCTTTGGCACACCAATCTGATCAAACACAAGCAGTTCCTGGCATAGAGTCAGCTCTAAGCAAATCCTAAGTGAATGAAGGAGTTACAGTAAATATAAAATCAGTTGTCTATTCTCATACCTTAATATTTTCATTAAATGAGTTTTCCTGGAAACTAAATGCAGCTTGATTTAGTCAAATCCAGAAAAAGTAAGGAGGAGAGTGGTATGATTCACACGTGGAGCAAGAGCCTGTATCACAATGCTTTTTAGTTATCAAATACTTTTGTGGGAGGTGAGATAGTGTGTGCCTTACAACAATAGGCATTGTTCTGTTACTAATCACCTACAGAAACATGGCCAAGTCACTGACACTCAATCAACTTCAGCTTCCACATCTAGAAATTTATTAGAATGGAAATAAATGAAATAGAGACTAAAAGAACAAGAGAAAAGATAAGTGAAACTAAAAGCTGGTTCTTTGAAAAGATAAGCATATTTAGACAAACCTTTAGGTAGACTTACCAAGTCAAAAAAGAGACAGGACTCAAACAAAATCAGATATGAAAGACATGTTACAGCTGATACCGCAGAAATACAAAGAATCATAAGACACTACTGTGAACAATTATATGCCAACAAATTGGCCAACCTAGAAGAAATGAATAAATTCCTGGAAATCTACAACCCACCAAGTCTGAATCATGATGAAATAGGAAATGTGAACCACTGATTCCTAGCAAGGAGATTGAATCTGTAATCAGAAACCTCCCAATAAACAAGGTCCAGGACCAGATGGCTTCACTGGTGAATTATACCAAACACTCAAAGAATTGATACCATCTTTCTCAAACTCTTCCAAAAATAGAACAAGGGGAAACTCTTCCAAACACATTTTATGAGGCCAACATTACCCTATACCAAAACCAGGAAAAGATACCACACAAAAAAACAAAATTATAGGCCAACATCCCTGATGAGCGTAGGTACAAAAGTCTTCAACAAAATGTTACCAAACTGATTTGAACAATACATTGAAAGGCTCATACACCATGATCAAGTGGGATTTATTCCAGGGATGCAAGGATGGCTTAACAACTGCAAATCAGTGTGATACACCACACTAACAAAATGAGGATGAGAATCGTATCTCAGATATAGAAAAGGCACTTGAAAAAATTCAACATCCATCGACAATAAAAACTTTCAACAAAGTGCATATAGAGGGAACATACCTTGATGTATAATAAGGCCACAGCTAACATCATATTTAATGGTGAAAAGCAAAAATCTCTAAGATCAGGAGCAAGACAAGGATGACCACTCTTAATCACTTTTACTCAACATAGTATTTGAAGTTCTAGTAAGAGCAATTAAGCAAGAAAAAGAAAAGGCATCCAAACTGGAAAGGAAAAAATAAAGGGAAAAATAAAACTGCCACTATTTGCAGATGACATGATATAGAAAACCCTAAAGACTTCATGAAAAAATGTTAGAACTAATAAACGAATTCAATAAAGTTTTAGGATACAAAATCCATACACACGAATCTGTTACATTTCTTTACACTAAAAACAGATTATTAAAAAAAATTAAGAAAATCCCATTTACAATTGCATCAAAAAGAATAAAAATACCTGGGAATAAATTTAACCAGGGAGGTGACAGACCTGTATATTGAAAACTACAAATGAAAGAAATGGAAGAATGGGACGCCTGGGTGGCTCAGTCGGTTAAGCGTCTGCCTTCGGCTCAAGTCATGATCCCGGGGTCCTGGGATCGAGTCCCACATCGGGCTCCCTGCTCATCAGGGAGCCTGCTTCTCCCTCTGCCTGCCTCTCCCCCTGCTTATGCTCTCTTTCTGTCTCTCTCTCTCTCTCTCTCTGACAAAAATCTTTAAAAAGAAATGGAAGAAGACACAAATAAATGGAAATTTATTCCATGTTCATGGATTGGAAGAATTAGTATTGTTAAAATGTCCATACTACCCAAAGCAATCTGGAAATTCAGTGTAATCCCTATCAAATTCCAATGGTGTTTTTCACAGAAATAGAGCAAATAATCCTAAGTACGGAGCTATAAGATACCCTGAATCGCCAAAGCAATCTTGAGAAAAGGGATAATACCTTTTTGTAAGAATTAAATGACACAATGAATGACAAGCCCTTTGCTTGACACAGACGTGTAGGGATGGCTTAATAAATAATAACCTTCCACTGAGAAAGGCAGCACCGGTTAGTAGTTAAAAGCAGAGATTCTGGCTTCGACTGCCTAGGTTTGAGTCCCGGCTCTGCCGCTCTACCAGCTGACCTTGGGCAGGCTATTTGATTTGCCTATGCCTCAGTTTTCCTGGCTGTAACATGGAGATAATAATTGAACCTACTCCAAAGGGTTATTATAAAGATTGAATGAGTTAATACTTGTAAAATGGTTGGAACTAGGCATGACACTTAGTAAGCAAATAAGGTTTTGGGAAATAAAAACAAGCAGTAATCCTGTTGCTTGCCACAGGAGACTTCTGAAAAGGGGTGTTGAAACTGTGGCGACTCTTTGTGAGGCAAATGAACTGCACTTCAGGAAGGAGGAAGGAGAAACCTCTGTCATTACTTTTGCAAAACCTCTTAGGTGTCTGTGATACAGTGTCAGGAACTGCAGGGGCTGAGTTTCTAGCTCAGGGCTCAGTAAGTGTTCTCTAAAAGCCTGAAAAATAATGCGGCTACTGGAAACTTTACTCAGTGTTGAGAAAAACAGGAGCTTCTCAGCCATCTGCCTCAGCAGGAGAGGCTGGTATCACCTCTCAGCTGCTCTGCTGAGACCCTGTGGCCCTTCCCCGTCCCCACTTGGAAGACTGATGATACTAGCCTTGTTTGTTGAGAACCTACTATTGCAAGTGCTCTACAAACTCATTATTCCTCAGAACTCCATGAGGAAGGCACTCTTATTATCACCATTTCACAAATGAGGAAATTAAGGCACAGAGCAGTTACTTCCTTTGCTCAAGGTCATAGAGCCCGTAAGGGGTGAAGCCAAAACGCAACCCAGGCCATCTGACTCTGGAGCCCATATTGCTAACCACTAAGCTATATTGTCTTTCTGGGGGTGAATGTGTATGATTGCTCAGAAATTTCAAACTGTATTTTGAGTTCTAGTGAGTCTTGGTGTTGAGGAAGGGTGATGACCACTGTGTATGTACATGCTTCTGTACTTAGAGTGTGTGTATGCATGTGCGTAGGAGGTATATGTGTGTGACTGTTTATTTAAGGACTCCCAGGAAGCATAATTTAATTGTTTTTTTGCTGGAAAAGCAGTAACTAAGAGTGAAGGTACAGTAGGTGGGAAAATTTGCCAAAAAGCCAAATTTTCTTCCTCCTAGGAAGAAATATGTTCCTACCTCGATTTATCAAAACCCTTGGATAGTCCCCTCATACTGCCTCTGGGTTTCACTGTGTGGCTTGCTTTGGCCAATGATAACATAGCAAATTTCATATAAACAAACTTGAAAACTGCTTATATATTGGGGCTTTACCTTTCTCGCTACCCTTGGATCTTTGCTGCCATTTAAGACTTCTTGGCTAGCCTGCTGGATGATGTGCAACATGCAGTTGCCTCTGTTACCCTGTTGACAGATGTCAGGCCCTGAACTTGTGAATGAGACTGTTCTAGATCATTCAGTCTCCAGCTCAGCCCCTCTCTACCTTCCCCCTAACCACAGGCATAGGAGAAAACCTAGTATAAGCCTGCCCAGGAAAGAGCTACCCAACTGACCAACAGAACATCCTTTCTATTGCTACTTTCAGACCTTAGAAAATACTGTTTTATTTCCTTTTGTGCTACATCCTGGGCATACAATAGTGGAGAGACAGGAACAGTTTTTAGGAAACTGCATTGGAAGAACATACATATGGGTGAGAGGGGGTAGTAAACCAACTTGTTAGGTATTGTAGGCCACGTGTTTTTACAGGCAACAACACTTGACAATAGTCAATGAGTGGGGAGCTTTGGAGAGAGATAATGAGTCTCTGAGAATTAGGTAATATTTAGTATTGGAAAGTCATTTAAATATTAAAAATAAATGCTGCCTTATTAATACCACAAGTGGTAAAGCAGTTCAGATCAGAAAGAGGGAGACAGAGGTTGATTATGTTCACTAAGTTGGAACCATACAGTAAATACTTTTTGGTAACTTAGTCTTTTTATTAAATAATAAATTATGTGATTAAACATTGTAATACAACAGAATTTTTAACTGACACATAGTATCCACAATATAAATATATTTCACAAATTCCCTATTGTTAGACATTTTTTCCAAAAATTAATATTGTAAGTAATACTAAGGTAAACATCCTTTTTCTTATATATTAATTATACTTTCTTATTATTTATATATATTTTATATATGTTTTATTCTATATTTTATATTATAAATGATATCATATTTTCTTATTAGAGTGTTCTGGATTTATGCTCATTTTAAAATCATTGAGTATCTGCTGTAAAATTTACCTCCCAAAAAATTGTACCAATTTACAATTCCGACATTTTATAAGATTTGGGGGCCTGCTTTTTTTCTTTTCTTTTTTTTTTTTTTTTTTAAAGATTTTATTTATTCATTTGAGAGAGAGAGAGACAGAGAAAGCACAAGCAGGAGAGGCAGAGGGAGAGGGAGAAGCAGACTCCCCACTGAGCTGGGAGTCCAAAATGAGGCTCTATCCCAGGACCTGGAGATCATGACCTGAGCTGAAAGCAGATGCTTAACCATCTGAGCCACCCAGGCACCCCGGGGCCTACTTTCTTAAGTGGCATTCATTTAGTTACTTTCTTCATAAAAATGTTGCCGTGTTCTGCTGAGAGGAGTTTACTACATGCAATAAGTGTTGTCCATTGAGTCTCAAAAGAATTCATTTCACTTAAAACCTAATGTGTACTTGCCATGGGACAAACATTGACCCCATTATTATATCATAATTAAACAGGAGTTGGGACACAGAAAGTGACAGAAGCAAGCGAGATCGCACAGAACATAAACTTCAGGAATACCTCCTGAAGAAAGTACTAATAGTATTTGGAAAGTTTTTGAATTGAGAGTCAGGGATCATCTTAGTTCGACTCTTGGTTTCACCACTGGCCAGCTATAATTGCCAATAATAACTAATCTGTAGTGGTGTTACTATAATAAACCAAATAATATATTAACTGTTTAAAAACATAACCTCTCCTTTCAATTTTACTGCTATCCTAAGTACCATTATTATTCCAATTTTACAAATGAGAATACTGATGCTCCAAGAAGGATGTTAATTGGCCGAGGTCTCAGAGGTAATAATTTGCAGGGCTGGGTTTAAAATCCAGTTCTCTGTCACTCATAGTGCTTTTATCTATTGTGTCACACTTCTAGCTTACTGACTTTGGGCAAAACACTTAACTTTCGTTAAGGGTCAGTTTATTCATACTTAAAACAAGGAATTCAAACTAAGATGACCTCTAAATTCCTTCCATTTCTAATATTTTATGATTCAAACATTCAGTGTTACCCATACTGTCTGTTTAGTAAACAGAGCTTGAAAAATCTTGACCAAACATTGCAGTAGGTTGGAACTCTTCCCTCAGATAGGAGCTTTCCAACTACAAATCGCTAATAATTTTTAAGTAGAAGGTTAACTGTGTTCTGACTTTGAAATCTCAGATCCAGTATTCTTCATCACCATATTTCCCTCTCTTTCTACCTCTGTGCTTTTTTTTTTTTAAAAAAAGAGGTGGGGCGAGGGAATATATCTTTTGAGGAGAGAAAGAGAGACTTGGAAGTATACTACTTCTAATTCTATTGCAGCAAGGGTTGTAAACTTAAATATTTACTGGGAAATTTCTTTTCAGAATAAATGAATGAAATGGCCCAGATGTAAGAGAGCACTGTCTGACCAAGTTGCTTGCATTGTTACTATGGATAATGCCTACCTGGTTACATTTGTTTTATAAAATACCATGTAGAGTTGCATAACAAGTCCAGTAGAAGAAGAGAGATAATATAGAATGAATCAGTATTAAAAGAAATAACTACCAGAATTTTATAAAGTTGGTAAAAGGTACCAAGCTATAGATTCAAGAATCTCTATAAATCCCAAACATGATATATAGAGAAAACCATACTTAGACACACCGTAGTAAAACTGCTGACAACAACAACAAAATACATAAAGAGAAAATCCATAGAGTAAGATTCATTTCCTTCCAAGGAGTAATAGTAAGGCTTACAAATGACATCTCTATAGGAAAATGGAAGCCAGAATACAATAAGACATCTCTGATGTATTGAAAGAAAATATCTACCTAGAATTCTGTACCTAACAAAACATGTATTTCAAAAATGAAAGCAACATAAATATATATTCAGACAAAAATGAGTAACAGGTTATAAGCAGATCTGTATTAAAAGAACACTAATGGAATTCTTTTGGTAAAAGGAAATGTATAGCACTAAACAGAAGCCCCCAAATGCAAAAGGAATGAAAAGCAGTGCAAAATACAAACAATGAGGAGGCTAAATGGATATTGTCTGTATAAATATATTAAAAATGTCTTGTGAGGTTTAAAATATTGAAATATATAGCAATAAAAAAATAAAAAGTGGAAGAAATCAATAAAACTAAGTGAAGATGTCTTATAATTTCTAGGGTAACCATTAAATGAATAATAAAAGAATATAATTTATCATAGTATTGAGTAATGTATAGAATTCTTGAATCAATATGTTGTACACTTCAAACTACTCTAACATTGTACGTCAGTTATACTTCAGTAAAAAAAACAAAATATATTATAGCTGACAAGGTAATAAAAGGGTGTAATGAGTAATGAAAATACTTCTTTAATCCAAAATAAGGTAAGAAAAGAGAAATAAGGAACATGTACAGGTTAGGTCAAATAGAGGACAAAGAATAAGATGATGGATTTATTTATTTAAAAAAAATTTTTTAAGATTGTATTTATCCATTTGACAGAGAAAGAGCACACAAGCAGGGGGAGCAGCAGGAGAGGGAGGGGGAGAAGCAGACTACCCACTGGGTAGGGAGCCCGATGCGGGGCTCAATCCCAGGACCCTGGGATCATGACCCGAGCCGAAGGCAGACGTTCAGCTGACTGAACCACCCAGGCACCCCAAGATGATGGATTTTAAAACAAGTGCATTAGTAAATATTAAATGTAAAAGATAAAACACTCAAAGAACAATGATTGTTAATATAAATATAATTATGTGCAACTTACAAGAAACCTATTAAATCTAAGAATAAAAGTTTGAAAGCAAAAGGATAGAAAAAGACGTATCATGCAAACACTAACTGAAAAAAGTGCCGTGGTTACACTAATATTAAACAAAGTACCCTTTAAGGCAAGATTCATTACTGGAGATAAAGTAGAACATTTCATAGATGATATATTGGGTTTATCTACCAGAAATACATAATTATTATAGATGAATATGAGCCTAATAAGACCACATCAAAATATACAAAGCAAAATTCATTGAACTGAATGGGAGGGAGAAATATACATATCTGCAATCATATTGGTAGAGTTTAACACACTTATTTCAGTATTCATTGGAACAGACAAAACATCAGTTAAGACATAAAAGATTTGAACTCAAGAACTTCTGTTGACATATATAGAAAATTATGCCAGAACTGAGAAATACATATTCTTTTCAAGTGAAAATGTATCATTTACCAAAACTTGCCATTTTGTAGGTCACAAAGTAGCTTTTATGAACTTCAAAGGATTATTAACATTCAAAGTATATACTCTTACCACAGTAAACTAGAAATCAGTAGCATAAAGGATAGCTAATAAATCCCCCAAAGTTTGGAAATTAAGGAAAACACATTTTAACAACCCAAGGATCCAGCCCAAAGAAGAAATAGCAATTAGGAAATAATATTAAATGAATGATAAAAGTATATTAAACTGTGTGGGATGCAGGTAAAGCAGTGAAAATATGTAAGTGTCCATTTCAAGAAATTAGAAAACAGAAAATTAAACCCAAAGAAAATAGAAATGAAGAAATAAAAACAGATAATAATTAAATGGAAAAGAAATATTTAACAGAGTATTCATAAAGCTAAAAGCTGGTTCTTTAAAAAGATTATAAAATTATAAGCACCTGGAAAAGCTGTTCAAGAAAATAAGAGAGAAGGCACAGATTACCAACATCAGGGATGAAAAAGGAGAGGAGATAACACTATAAATTCTACAGATATTAGATAATAAAAGGATATTTGGAAAACATGAAGGCAATACATTTGAAAATATAAATGACAGGAATAAAATTTTTGAAAAATACAGTTTACCAAAACACCCACAAGAAGAAACAAAGTCTGAGTAGTCCTATATATATATTAAAGAAATTGAATTTATTTAAATTAAACCATCACACAAAGAAAATTTCAGGCCCAGATGGCTTCATTTGTGATTTTCCCCAAATATCTAAGGGGTAAACATATACTAATATTACACAAAGTCTTGGAGAGAAGAGGAAAGGAAAGAGCACTTCCCAACTCATTTTATGAAGCTAATATATTCTGAACACAAAATCTGACAAAGACATTAGAAGAAAGCAGAATTATAAATGACAATATCTCTTATGAACATAGAAGCAAAAAATTCCAAACTAAATGTTAGCAAATAAAATCCGGCCATATATAAAAGTGTGATACATCATGACCAAGTGGGATTTATTCTAAGAATGAAAGATTGAATTAACATTAGCAAATTTAATATGTTCACTTCATTAACTGCATAAAGAAAACCCATATGATTATTTCAACAAATGCAGGCAAAACACTTGATAAAGTCAACACCTGTTTTGATAAAAATATTCACCAAGGTCTATATACAAACCAATTGTATTTCTATGTACAAGTAACAAAACGTTAGAAAATGAAAAAGTTTAAATGCATATACAATAGTATTGGAAGTAAAACACCAAGAAAACAAATAACAAAAGATGTGCAGAATGTAAAGAAAAATATGTTGCTAAGGGAAATCAAATATCTTACATCAAAAACTTATGATGTTGGCTAACTGAACATAATAAAAAAAAAAATAAAAATAAAGATAAACAAAAAAAAGATCTTAAATTTAAAAAGAGGGATGTACCATATCCATGGACTGGGATAGTCAATAAAGCAACAAGTGAAGTCTCCCCTAAAATGATCTGTACATTCAATGCAATCCTACACAATATCTCTAATTCTCTTTCCACACCTTAAAAAAAAGTAACTGTAAAATTTGTATGGGAATGCAAAGGATCCACGTGTCATCAAGACCAGATATCAGATGTAATTATCTTAAGCTTTGTGGACCAGAATGTCCCTATTACAATGGCCCAACCCTGCCACTGTAGCCAGGGAACAGTCATAAACAATATGAAAATGACAAGAAATGACTGTTTTCCAAAAAGACTTTATTTGCAAAATCCCATTGTTAGTCCCACTGTTGATTTGCCAACTTCTGGTCAAGATAATCTTGGAAAAGAACAGAGTTGGGGAACTTAAACTATCATGGTATCAAGATTTAAAATTATAGTATGGAGATGTGTAGTATTGAAGCAAAATAGACGAGTGGAATAAAAGTCCATAAACAAATCCACACTTATATGGGTACCACACTTACACTACATTTATGACAAAGGTGGTCTTGCAGAACCCATAGATGGCCTTTTTCCCTTAACTAATCCAATGCAAACGAGTGAAATATTTTAAAATGTTGCCTCCAAGTCTAACTGGCCTTTTATACTGTATGAAGAATGAAAAGCTTATAATACATGAAGGAGAGACTATATGACTTGAAGGTATGGTTTCTGTGGCTAGCCTAGAGAAAGGAGTAAAGCCTGAAAATGATTAGCCGTAATCCCCCAAGAGAAGAATCAGTATAGCTCTTCTGAGTAGTCAAATCATGGTTTTAGTTAAATAGCAGCATTTTGTGGTAGGTAATATTATTTTACATGTGCATGTGAAATGAAAGACTTGCCTGCCTTATATGTACGTTTTGAATGTTAAGGACTCTGAGCCATTTGTGCATTGCCTGGCATACAGATGATGTATGAGTTAGGATATTGGTTTAGCTATTTTAGCAGTCTAAATTAAAAATGACTTAAATGAAACATTTCTCCTATGTAAGGGTCTGAGCTGGGACATGCTCCAGGGGTTGGGTAGCTCTGTGAGGGCTTCCACATATCCAGGTTCCTCCTGTCTGGTTGCTCTGTAATTCTCTAGGGTATGGGTCTCAAACGTTCACGTGCATCTGGGATTCCTATTCAAGTGTGGATTCAGATTCATTAGGTCTGGGAATGGGACCTGAGCTGCTATGTTGCTAATAAACTCTCCAGTGATACCAATGTGCTGCTTCGGAGACCACACTTAAAAATATCCAGGCCTCCCTCCACCCCCACTCCCCAAAATATCATGGCTCACATATCAGAACTACACATCTGGATTCCTTCTACCTGGACATTATGTCAGATTTTACTGTGGCTGCTGTAACAAATAACCACAAACTATGTGGCTTAAAACAACAGAAATGTATTCGCCCATGTTCTGGAGGCCAGACATCCAAAATCAGTATCACTGGGCCAGAATCAAGGTGTCAGGAGAGCCACACTGCCTCCCTCCAGAGTTTCTAAGGGAGAATCCAGTCCCTTGCTTCTTCCAGTATCTGCTGTCTACACGGAAGAAACCTGCCCTGCTGATACCTTAAAATGCATAAAACTTATTTTGGACTTCGACCTCCAGAACTATAAGAGAATACATTTGTGCTGCTTTAAGGCGTGGACGCTAATATAGCCATAGACCCCAGCTACAGGATTGGGATTTATGGTCAGATGGACCTGAGCAGTTGCTGACACGGCACCTCAGGACGGAGCCGATAGAGAAGCCCATGTCCATGAACAGGGCATGCACAAGTTAGCGCATGCTGGGGAGGATCATAGCAGTCCTGTGGTGGCTGCGACCCGGGGCTCCTATCTGTCCCGCTGCTGCAGGGCTGTGTTTGAGAGCAGTGTGGAGTCCATTGTCAGCAGTGGGGAGGGGGTGGCATAAACAGAGGGAGGTCTGGAGGGAGTAAGTCGTGTCCAGTGGCCATCATGGTGCAGGAGAGTCTGAGGGAGTCAGACTGTGGTCAGACTAATGTGGGGAGAGATTGAGAACTGTGAAAATGGTTCTTGTCTCAGAGTTGGTCTGGCGCTCCGGATAGGTCTGGGTCCACAGATGAGCCTATCAGTAGACCAAAGAAAGGCAGCCTGCCATGTGAGACAGGTGCTGCCTGGCTGTTTTAAGAGTGCAGGTAGGTTGTTGCAATGACTTTGAAAAAGTTAAGAGAGACTCTTGGCCCCAAATCTTGGGGTTAGGATTTCTTTTCTGCGAAGATCATTTTCCTTGACCCGAGAAAGCTGTTTTTTATCCTTGTTACTAAATTTGAAATTTAGAAAACACATCATGCCTTAAAAACTCTTAAGGAAGTATAGTAAAAAGGTGTTAATATGTTGGCTTTGCATGATAATGCAGGGGTAGACTCCTGAAGGGAAAGGCCTGTTTGCTTTAAATCTTCCTCAAGCTTGTGTGCCTAGCTTATCCCACCACCATCATATATTGAATGTTGATTATGTGCAAGTATTGTCCTAAGATGTTTAAATATTTTATTTGATGTGCCCAAAACCCCTAAGAGAAGGCATTATCATCTACTTTTGTACATGAAGAGCCAGATTTAGAGAAATGAGTGACTTATCCAAGTTCTCCAGCCACTACATGGGTCTAAGTGACTCTAAAGGCCAACCTTCTTAGTTATGGGGATATGTTGCCTTAATTTTTAAAGGGTCATCATAATGATTTTTAAGTGTATACTTCTGAAGTGTTAAGGACATTCATACTGTTGTGCAACCAATCTCCAGAACTCCAGAACCCTTTCATCTTGCAGAACTATGTCTCTATACCCGTTAAAAAGCAACTCCCCATTCTTCCTACCTTTAAGCCCCTCACAACCACCCTTGGACTTTCTGTGTATGCATTTGACTACTGTAGGTAACTTGTATATGTGGAATCATGCAGTATTTGTCTTTTCGTGACTGGCTTATTTTACTTAGTAAAATATCCTTAAGGTTCATTGATGTTGTACCATATGTCAGAATTTCTTTCCTTTCTAAGACTAGATAATATTCCATCATATGTATATACTGCATTTTGTTTATCCCTTCATCCATCAGTGGACACTTGGGTTGCTTATACCTTTTGGTTGTTGTGAATAATGCTATGAACACGGGTGTACAAGTATCTCCTTGAGACCCTGCTTTTGATTCTTTGGGGTATGTACGCAGATGTGGAATTGCTGGATCATATGTAATTCCATTTTTAATTCTTTTGAGGAATCATCACACTATCTTCCATAGTGGTTGCACTATTTTACAGTCCCACCAGCAATGCCCAAGGGTTCTAATTTCTCCATTTCCTTGCCAACAATTGTTATTTTCTGTGTTTTTCTTTTGTTTTGTTTTTGATGGCAGTCATCCTAATGGGTATCAGTATCTTGTGGTTTTAATTTGCATTTGCCTAATAGTTGGTGAGGTTGAGCATCTTTTCATGGGCTTGGTGGTCATTTGTATATCTTTAGAGAAATTATTTAAATCCTTTGGCCATTTTTAAAAATTAACAAATATTTTTTAGTACAGGTCTGGGTTCACAGAAAAATTGAGTGGAAAATACGGGAGTTCCCATGTACCTCCTTTTCCCATACAAGCACAGCCTACCCTGTTATCAACACGCCTCACCAGAGTGGTACATTTGTTACAACTGATGAACCAACACTGACACATCATTTTCATTCAAAGTCCATAGTTTACATTAGAGTTCACTCTTGGTATCATACACTCTTTGGGTTTTGACAGATGTATTTTGCCATGTACCAGCATTATAGTATCATACAGAATAGTTTCATGCCCAAAAAATCTCTTGTTCTCTTCCTGTTTATCCTACCTTCTCCCCCCACCTCTGGCAAACACTAATCCCATTGCCATCTCCGTAGTCTTGCCTTTTCTGGAGTGTTAAGTAGTTGGAATCATACCGTGTAAAGCCTTTTCATATTGGCTTCTTTTAAGCATTTAAGTTGCTTTAATGTCTTTTCATGTCTAGATTATTTCTTTTTAATGCTGAATAACATCCCATTATTTTGATGTACCACAATTTATTCAACTACTGAAGGACGTCTTGATTGTTTCCAAGTTTTGGCAATTATAAATAAAATTGTTATAAATACCCATGTGCTGGTTTTTGTGTGGGCATAAGTTTTCAGTTCATTTGGGTCAATACCAAGGAGTATGATTGATGAATCATATCATAAGAGTCTGTTTAGGTTTGTAAGAACCTTCCAAACTATCTTCCAAAGTGCCTATAACATTTTCCACTCTCACCAACAATAACGAGAGCTGCACATCCTCACCAGAATTTGGTATTGTCGGTGTTCTGAGTTGTGGCCATTCTAATAGGTGTGTAGTGGTATCTCATTGTTGTTTTAACTTGCAGTTCCCTAATGGCATATGTGGAACATGTTTTCATATGCTTACTTGCCATTTATACATGTTCTTGGTGAGATGTTTCTTTAGGTTTTTTTTTTTTTTTTTGGTCTCCTTTTAAATTGGGTTGTTCATTTTCTTCTTATTGAGTTTTAAGTGTTTTTTGTATATATTGGATATCAGTCCTTTATCAGATATGTCTTTTGCAAATATTTTCTTCCAGTCTGTGGCTTGTCTTCTAACTCTTGACACTGTCTTCTGCAGAGTGGAAGTTTTAATTTTAATGAAGTCCAGCTTATCAGTTCTTTCTTTCATAGATTGTGTTTTTAGTGTTGTATCTAAAACAGCATGAGCATACCCAATGTCATCTAGGTTTTCTCCTATAATGTCTTCTACAAGTTTTATAGTTTTGTATTTTACATCTAGGTCTATCATCTATTTTGAGTTAATTTTTCTAAAAGGTGTAGGGTCGGGGCACCTGGGTGGCTCAGTCAGTTAATCACCTGCCTTAGGCTCAGGTCATGATCTCAGGGTCCTGGGATTGGGTCCCACATCAGGCTCTCTGCTCAGTGGGGAGTCTGCTTCTCTCCCTCACTCTCCCTCTGTGCTCTCCCTCTCTCCCTCTCTCAAATAAATAAATAAAATCTTTAAAAAAAATAAAAGGTGTAAGGTCTGTGTCTAGCTGCTGCCTTTTTTTTTTTTTTTGCATATGGATGTCCATTTGTAACAGCACCATTTGTTGAAAAGACTATCCTTGCTCTGTTGTATTGCTTTTGTTTCTTGATCGAAGATCAGTTGATTTTATATATATATGTAGGTCTATTTCTGGGCTCTCTGTTATAGTCCATGGATCTATTTGTCTATTCTTTCTCTAAGACCACAGTATCCTGATTAATGTAGTTTTATAGTGAAGTTTAGTACTCTTTGTTCTTGCCCTTCAATATTGAATTGGCTATTCTTTAGATTTAGTTTGTTGATATCCACAAAATAAGCTGCTGGGATTTTGATTGGGACTGCAGTGAATCTATAGATCAAATTGAGAAGACAATATCTGACAATATTGAGTCTTCCTATCCATGAACATGGTGTATCTCTCCATTTACTTTGTTCTTTGATAGCTCTCATCAGAGTTTTATAGTTTTCCTCATATAGATCTTTTTCATATTTTACTAGATTTATACCTCTTCCATTTTTTAGGTGCTAATGTAAATGGTATTGTGTTTTTAATTTCAAATTCCACTTGTTCATTTCTTGAATATAGAAAAGTCTTTGGCTTTTGTATATTAACCTGCGTTCTGCAACCTTGCTATAATCACTTACTATTTCAGGAGTATTTTTGTTGATTCTTTAGGATTTTCTACATACACTACTTACATCATCTGTGAAGACAATTTTATTTCATCCATCTCAGTCCCTATAGTTTCTATTGCCTGTTATCATCTTACTACATTAGCTAGGACTTCCACTACAATTTTGAAAGGCAGTGGCGAGAGTGGGCATCTATGTCTTGTTCCTTCTCATAGCTTCATGTTTCTCATCATTAAGTGTGATGTTAGCTGCAGCTGTAAGTTTTTTGTAGATGTTCTTCATCAAGTTGAGGAAGTTCCTCTCTATTCCTAGTTTTCTGAGAGTATCAGTGGGTACTAGATTTTGTCAAGGTTTTTTTTTTTTTTTTTTTAAATCTATTGCTATCAGCATGGAATTTTTATTCATTAGCCTGTTAATGTGATGGATTGCATTAATTGATTTTGGAATGTAGAACTAACTCTGAATAACTGAGATAAATCCCACTTGCTTGTAGTGTATAATTCTTTCTTTTATATTGTTGCATCTGATTTAGTAACATTTGAGTATTTTTGCATCTATGTTTATGATATATACGGATCTGATGTTTTCTTTTTTTGTAATGCTTTTGTCTAGTTTTGACATTAGGATAATGTTGGCCTCACAGAATGAGTTAGGATGTATTCCTCTGCCTCTATCTTCTGGAAGAGATTGTAGAGAATTGGTAGAGTATCTTCCTTAAATGTTTGGTAGAATTCATCAGTGAACCCATCTAGACTTGGCGCTTTCTGTTTTGGAAGGTTATTGATTATTGATTCAATTTCCTTAATAGATATAGGTTTATTCAGATTGTCTATTTCTTCTTGTGTGAGTTTTGGCAGGTTGTGTCTTTCATTGAATTGGTCCATTTCATCTAGGTTACCAAATTCATGGACATAGGGTTGTTCACAATATTCCTTTAATATCCTTTCAATTTCCATGGGAACTGTAGTGATGTCCGCTCTTTCATTCCTGATATTAGTAATTTGTGTCTTTACTCTTGTTTTTCTTAGTTAACCTGGCAGTTATATCAATCTTCTAAAAAAGCCAACTTCTAGTTTTGTTGATTTTCTCTACTGATCTCCTGTTTTCAATTTCATTGATTTCTGCTCTAATTTTTATTATTTCTTCTGCTTTCTTTGCATTTAATTTTCTCTTCTTTTTCTCTTTTCCTATGGTGGAAGCCTAGATTCCAGATCTTTCTTCTTTTCTAGTGTTAGGTATTCAATGCCATAAATTTCCCTCTATGCACTACTTTCACTGCATCCTACAAATTTTGGTAAATTCTAGTCTCATTTTCATTTAGTTCAAAATATTTTTAAACTTGAGATTTCTTCTTTGACCTGTGTATTGTTTAATCTCCAAATATTTGGGGATTTTCTAGCTATCTTTTTTTTGTTATTTATTTCTAGTTTAATCCCATTTTGGTCTTAGAGCAGACATAGTATGATTTCTGTTCTTTTAAATTTGTTAAGATGTGTTTTATGGACCAGCATGTGGTCTATCTTGGTGAATTTTCCATGAGAGCTTGAGAGGAATGTGTAATTGGCTATTGTTGAATGAAGTAGTCTATAGATGTCAAGTACATCCAGTTGATTGATGTTGCTGTTGAATTCAACTATGTCCTTACTAATTTTCTGCTTGCTGGATCTGTCCAATTATAATGGAGGGATGTCAAATCTCCAACTGTAATAGTGGATTCATCTGTTTCTTCTTGCAAATCTATCAGTTTTGCCTCATGTATTTTGATGTTCTGTTCTTTGGTTCATACACATTAAAGATTGGTATGTCTTGGAATATGTAGCCTTTCATCATTACATAATCACTCTTTTTATCCCTGATAACTTTCTTTACTCTGAAGTCTATCCTAATTGACATTAATATAGCTAATTCCACTTTCTTTTTTTAAATTTTATTATGTTATGTTAATCACCATACATTACGTCATTAGTTTTTGATGTAGTGTTGCATGATTCATTGTTTGCGTATAACACCCAGTGCTCCATTCAGTATGTGCCCTCTTTAATACCCATCCCCTCACCCCCCTCCCCTCTAGAACCCTCAGTTTGTTTCTCAGAGTCCATAGTCTCTCATGGTTCGTCTTCCCCTCTGATTCCCCCCCTTCATTTTTCCCTTCCTACTATCTTCTTCTTTCTTTCTTTTTTTTTTTTTTAAACATATAATGTATTATTTGTCTCAGAGGTACAGGTCTGTGATTCAACAGTCTTACACAATTCACAGCACTCACCATAGCCCATACCCTCCCCAGTGTCTATCACCCAGCCACCCCCTCCCTCCCACCCCCCCACCACTCCAGCAACCCTCAGTTTGTTTCCTGAGATTAAGAAATCCTCATATCAGTGAGATCATATGTTATATGTCTTTCTCTGATTGACTTATTTCGCTCAGCGTAATACCCTCCAGTTCCATCCACGTCATTGCAAATGGCAAGATTTCATTCCTTTTGATGGCTGCATAATATTCCATTGTATATATATACCACATCTTTATCCATTCATCTGTCGATGGACATTTTGGCTCTTTCCATAGTTTGGCTATTGTGGACATTGCTGCTATAAACATCGGGGTGCACGTGCCCCTTCGGATCCCTACATTTGTATCTTTGGGGTAAATACCCAGTAGTGCAATTGCTGGGTCGTATGGTAGCTCTATTTTCAACTTTTTGAGGAACCTCTTTCCAGAGTGGCTGCACCAGCCTGCATTCCCACCAACAGTGTAGGAGGGTTCCCCTTTCTCCACATCCCCGCCAACATCTGTCGTTTCCTGACTTGTTAATTTTAGCCATTCTGATTGGTGTGAGATGGTATCTCATTGAGGTTTGGATTTGGATTTCCCTGATGCTGAGCGATGTTGAGCACTTTTTCGTCTGTTGGCCATTTGGATGTCTTCTTTGGAAAAACGTCTGTTCATGTCTTCTGCCCATTTCTTGATTGGATCATTTGTTCTTTGGGTGTTGAGTTTGATAAGTTCTTTATAGATTTTGGATACTAGCCCTTTATCTGATATGTCATTTGCAAATATCTTCTTCCATTCTGTCGGTTGTCTTTTGGTTTTGTTGACTGTTTCTTTTGCTGTGCAAAAGCTTTTTATCCTGATGAAGTCCCGATAGTTCATTTTTGCCCTTGCTTCCCTTGCCTTTGGCGATGTTCCTAGGAAGAAGTTGCTGCGGCTGAGGTCAAAGAAGTTGCTGCCTGTGTTCTCCTTTAGGATTTTGATGGACTCCTGTCTCACATTTAGGTCTTTCAACCATTTTGAGTCTATTTTTGTGTGTGGTGTAAGGAAATGTCCAGTTTCATTCTTCTGCATGTGGCTGTCCAATTTTCCCAACACCATTTGTTGAAGAGACTGTCTTTTTTCCAGTGGACATTCTTTCCTGTTTTGTCGAAGATTAGTTGACCACAGAGTTGGGGGTCCATTTCTGGGCTCTCTATTCTGTTCTACTGATCTATGTGTCTGTTTTTGTGCCAGTACTATACTTGATGATGACAGCTTTGTAATAGAGCTTGAAGTCTGGAATTGTGATGCCACCAGCTTTGCTTTTCTTTGTCAACATTCCTCTGGCTATTTGGGGTCTTTTCTGGTTCCATTCAAATTTTAGGATTATTTGTTCCATTTCTTTGAAAAAGTAGATGGTATTTTGATAGGGATTGCATTGAATGTGTAGATTGCTCTAGGTAGCATTGACATCTTCACAATATTTGTTCTTCCAATCCATGAGCATGGGAGGTTTTTCCATTTCTTTGTGTCTTCCTCAATTTCTTTCATGAGTATTTTATAGTTCTCTGAGTACAGATTCTTTGCCTCTTTGGTTAGATTTATTCCTAGGTATCTTATGGTTTTGGGTCAGTTGTAAATGGGATTGACTCCTTAAGTTTTCTTTCTTCTGTCTTGTTGTTGGTGTATAGGAATACCACTGATTTCTGTGCATTGATCTTATATCCTGCCACTTTACTGAATTCCTATATGAGTTCTAGCAGTTTTGGGATGGAGTCTTTGGGGTTTTCCACATAAAGTATCATATCATCTGCAAAGAGTGAGAGTTTGACTTCTTCTTTGCCAATTCGGATGCCTTTTATTTCTTTTTGTTGTCTGATTGCTGTGGCTAGGACTTCTAATACTATGTTGAGTAGCAGTGGTGATAGTGGACATCCCTGCCATGTTCCTGACTTTAGGGAGAAAGCTCTCAGTTTTTCCCCATTGAGAATGATATTTGCTGTGGGTTTTTCATAGAAGGCTTTTATGATATTGAGGTATGTACCCTCTATCCCTATACTCTGAAGAGTTTTGATGAAGAAAGGATGCTGTACTTTGTCAAATGCTTTTTCTGCATCTCTTGAGAGGATCATATGGTTCTTGTTTTTTCTTTTATTAATGTATTGTATCACATTGATTGATTTGCAGATGTTGAACCGACTTTGCAGCCCAGGGATAAATCGCACTTGGTCATGGTAAATAATCCTTTTAATGTACTGTTGAATCCTATTGGCTAGTATTTTGGTGAGAGTTTTTGCATCCATGTTCATCAAGGATATTGGTCTGTAATTCTCCTTTTTGATGGGGTCTTTGTCTGGTTTTGGGATCAAGGTAATGGTGGCCTCATAAAACGAGTTTGGAAGTTTTCCTTCCATTTCTATTTTTTGGAACAGTTTCAGAAGAATAGGTATTAATTCTTCTTTAAATGTTTGGTAGGATTCCCCTGGGAAGCCATCTGGCCCTGGGCTTTTGTTCGTTGGGAGATTTTTGATGACTGCTTCAATTTCCTTAGTGGTTATAGGTCTGTTCAGGTTTTCTATTTCTTCCTGGTTCAGTTTTGGTAGTTGATACATCTCTAGGAATGCATCCATTTCTTCCAGATTATCTAATTTGCTGGCATAGAGTTGCTCATAATATGTTCTTATAATTGTTTGTATTTCTTTGGTGTTGGTTGTGATCTCTCCTCTTTCATTCATGATTTTGTTGATTTGGGTCATTTCTCTTTTCTTTTTGATAATCTGGCCAGGGATTTATCAATCTTGTTAATTCTTTCAAAGAACCAGCTCCTAGTTTCGTTGATCTGTTCTACTGTTCTTTTGGTTTCTATTTCATTGATTTCTGCTCTGATCTTTATTATTTCTCTTCTCCTGCTGGGTTTAGGCTTTATTTGCTGTTCTTTCTCCAGCTCCTTTAGGTGTAGGGTTAGGTTGTATATTTGAGACCTTTCTTGTTTCTTGAGAAAGGCTTGTATTGCTATATACTTTCCTCTTAGGACTGCCTTTGCTGCATCCCAAAGATTTTGAACAGTTGTGTTTTTGTTTTCATTTGTTGCCATGAATTTTTTGAATTCTTCTTTAATTCCCTGGTTGACCCATTCATTCTTTAGTAGAATCCTCTTTAGCCTCCATGTATTTGAGTTCTTTCCGACTTTCCTCTTGTGATTGAGTTCTAGTTTCAAAGCATTGTGGTCTGAAAATAGGCAGGGAATGATCCCAATCTTTTGGTACCAGTTGAGACCTGATTTGTGACCTAGGATGTGATCTATTCTGGAGAATGTTCCATGGGCACTAGAGAAGAATGTGTATTCTGTTGCTTTGGGATGGAATGTTCTGAATATATCTGTGAAGTCCAGTGTGTTATTTAAAGTCTTTATTTCCTTGTTGATCTTTTGCTTAGATGTTCTGTCCATTTCAGTGAGGGGGGTGTTAAAGTCCCCCACTATCATTGTATTGTTGTCAATGTGTTTCTTTGCTTTTGTTTTTAATTGGCTTATATAATTGGCTGCTCCCATGTTAGGGGCATAGATATTTACAATTGTTAGATCTTCTTGTTGGATAGACCCTTTAAGTAGGATATAGTGTCCTTCCTCATCTCTTATTATAGTCTTTGATTTAAAATGTAATTTGTCTGATATAAGGATTGCCACCCCAGCTTTCTTTTGGTGTCCATTAGCATGGTAAATTGTTTTCAACCCCCTCACTTTCAATCTGGGGGTGCCTTTGGGTCTAATTATATATATATATATACATATATACCAAAAATAAGGTTAACTGCTATATATAGAATATGACTCTAAAAATGAAAAATAAGGTTTTTTTTAAAAGGGATTGATAAGATGGTTGAAAAAGGGAAAAAGAAAAATTAAAAAAAAAATTAAATTAACTTTGAAAGACTAAAGAATCATGGGAATAAAGGCATGAATTCTATGTGCAGTATTCCCCTAGTGCTGGAGTTCTGCCGTTCTCACTGATCAGTAAACTTGGTCTTGGCTGGCTGTTCTTGCTGATCTTCTGGGGGAGGGGTCTGTTGTTGTGGTTCCCAAATGTCTTTGCCAGAGGCGAAATAGCCCCGCCCTTGCCCAGTCCCAGCTAAGTAATCTGCTGGGGTTTGCTCTCGGGAGCTTTTGTTCCCTGCAAGCTTTCCGTACAGCTTTGGAGGAGGAGAGTGAAAATGGCGGCCTCCCAGTCTCCCCCGGAGGAGCTGAGAACTCGAGGCCCCACTCCTCAGTGCACCCCCAGAGAAAAGCAGTCAGTCACTCCCGTCTCCCCGGTCTCCGGCCGCACTCCGTGCTCACCCGGCCTGTGACCGCGCGTTTCTGTCTCTGGCACCCGACCCCGTGTGGAGTCTCCAAACCCAACAGATCCCTGCAGTGTGCTCCCGCGCCGCTCCTCCTGGGGGAGGAAGGGGAGTCTCCCCAGATCTGCCACTTGTTGGGTCCCTGCTGGAGGAGCAGTGGCCCGACTGTGCCGCGGACCACGGTTTATGGCAACCCCGAGCTGAGAGCCCGCGCCTTGGCTCCGTCTCTGCAGCCAGCTTCCCTGCTCCAATACCTGGGAGCTCTGCCGCACTCAGGCACCCCCGGTCTTTCTGTGACCCTGAGGGTCCTGAGACCACACTGTCCCACAAGGGTGCCACCCCCCGCTTAGCCACTGGAGCGACGTCCCTCAGCGGAGCAGACTTCTCAAAGTTCCGATTTTGTGCTCCACGGCTTTATCACTTGCCAGAAGTGGCCGACGGAGGCCCCCTCCCCCACTGTCTATCCTCCCAAATATCGCCTCGGATTCACTTCTCCGCACGTCCTACCTTCCAGAAAGTGGTCGCTTTTCTGTTCAGAGAGTTGTTGCTATTCTTTTCTTCGATCTCCTGTTGAGTTCATAGGTGTTCAGAATGGTTTGATCCCTACCCAGCTGAATTCCTGGGACCAGACAAAATTTAGGTCTCCTACTCCTCTGCCATCTTGCTCCTCCCCCTAATTCCACTTTCTTTTGATTAGTGTTAGCATAATATATTTTTCCCATTCCCTTACTTTAAATCTATGTGTCTTATATTTAAAGTTGTTTTCTTGGGGCGCCTGGGTGGCTCAGTTGTTAAGCGTCTGCCTTCAGCTCAGGTCATGATCCCAGGGTCCTGGGATCGAGTCCCACATCAGGCTCCTTGCTCTGCGGGAAGCCTGCTTCTCCCTCTCCCACTCTCCGTGCTTGTGTTCCCTCTCTTGCTGTGTCTCTCTCTGTCAAATAAATAAATAAAATCTTAAAAAAAAATAAAGTTGTTTTCTTGTAGACAACATATATTTGGGTCTTGTTTTTGATTCACTCTGACAGTCTCTATTTTAATTGGTATATTTAGACCATTGACATTAAAGATGATTATTGATATACATGGATTAATATCTACCACATTTCTTACTGTTTTCTACTTGTTGCCCTTCTTCTTTGTTCCTATTTTTGTACTCCACACTTTTTCTGCCTTTTGTGGTTCTAATTGAACATTTTATATGATTCCATTTTCTTCCCTTTCTTAGCGTATTGATTAAACTTAAAAAAAAAAATGTTTCTTAGTGATTGCCCTAGAGCAAAGCCATTCAGTATCCAAATACTCTCTACTCTCCCTGTTGTTACATTAAGAGAAACAAAGGGCAGGTTTTCAGAACATAGACATAGACATTGCCTTCCCTCCAACAGACAAAAATTGAGAAAAAAAGTGATACAAGCCAAAACTAACAGTCTAGACTCATCATCCCCTTGCTGAAAGTTCCATGCAATAAAAATGACTGCCAACATGGAATAGCCTTATTTAAAACATTGACTGTGTGGTATATGCTTGATTGAAGTTCTCTTTGGAAGCCAGAACAGGGGACCTGGGGTACAAGGGAAGGCAGGGATATCTCCTAACACTAAAGTACATGTCATACAAATTAAAATATCATGGTCACAGAGTAATCACCATACTCAAATCAAAGTTAAAGGGAAGAGGAAGATATTTCAAGTATTCAAGGTTACTTGAGTGGCTTTAAATAGAGATAGATTTTGATCCTGAGAATGCCATGCATTTGACAGGAAACTGGCATTTATAGGGCCCAGGCCACACGTTTATGAACATAAAGAGTTAGGCCTAGAGGTATTTTCATTATAAATTCTTGCAACTTTAATCTACCCAGTAGGGATCAACTTTAGAAGTCTGAAATTAACTGATAAATTTGGATAAAGTTGTTGGCAAGAACTCTTTATGCCATGCAAAAAAGGCTCTTCAAAGGGTTATTTCAGACCAGGGTTTCTCCTGGTACTTAAATCTTTGATTAGATTGTTGTTGGTTATGGCCAAACCAATTCCATTCTGGTATTGTCTTCGAGCTCTTTTTTGCTAAGCATACAAATAATACAATTAAAATAACGTTCAGGAGTTTTCTGTACACCTGAACATGGATAAAATATTTTGGCAAAAATTAAGCAAGTTTTATTAAATTAGAAATTATTAAACATTTTTTTATTTGGGTATATTTGACACCCAGTGTTACATTAGTTTCAGGTGTACAACATAGTGATTCAACTTCTATGTTATGCTCTGCTCACCACAAGTGTAGCTACCATCTGTCACCATACAATGCTATTACAACATCATTGACTATATTCCCTGTGCTGTGTATAAAGGGATTTTTTAAAAACATTGTATGCTATAACAGTTATTATTGATTATTATTTTGATGATGATGATGATACTTATCAGATAATTTTTGTACTATTGTGAGAATGGCTTGTGAATAATTAAAAGAACTTGTCCTCAGCATTTATTTAAAAATAAAAGATGAAGAAACTGCTTATAACATTCCTCTGCTAAGATTCTTCATACCTTTTATTAATGGGATATTTAATTTCCTCATAGACTTTGGAAAGGGAGTTGTGTTACTGCTGGACTGATTTTTAACCAACTATATCTAAAATATTTTTATAAGTAGTAATTAGGATAATCTGGATGTGGTTTTTAAAGGTTTTAAAAGTTTGGAGACTGTTTCCAAGGCAGCAATTCATTAGAAAGGCTGAATTTGGTGCTAGGATGCTAAAATAAAATTATCTTGACATTAGAAACCACAGTTCAAATGTGACTTCTCCAGAATTGGGTCTTTTGTACTTAATGGTAACTGACCAGTCTATCCAAGTATTTCTCCAGGTGGGATCTACAGATCACTAGTTATTTCAAATACTCCTTAAAAAAGGGATTATATGGTCAAGAATGTTTAAGAAATGCTGTGAACTATGTTTTCCTCTTACTGAGGTTCACTATGTAAAATATACTAAGGGAGAAGTCTTGTATTAGGGAAACATGTTTAATTGTGTGCAATTCAGTATTTCCACAGTTGTCCAAAGCAAATAATTTCATATCCCACAGCAGCAATATTCCACAGAATAAATGTGCATATGTGAAAATTTACTGTTTTATTGATTTACAAAAGCAAAGCTTTTTACTTTATGGTAAACAGATTATATGACAGGAATGATGGTCATTATGTGGCTTGCTTCATTTATTGAGGTTTATTGAGATAAAATTGACATACAGTAAGCTGCACTTATTTAAAGTGTACAATTTGATAAGTTTTGACATGTTTATATACCTGTGAACCCATACTGTCACTAGAATCAATGTAATATTTCTTTCACCCCTAAAAAGTTTCCTTGTGCTTCTTCTGTCATCCATCCCTCCAACATGATATTGAATACAAATGTGAAAGTGGACAACCTTGTCTTGTTCCTGACTTTAGGAGGAAGGCATTTATTAATTATTTCACCATCAATTATGATGTTAGCTACAGGATTTTTCTGTAGGTACCCCTTATCAGATTGAGGAAGTTCCTTTCTGTTCCTAGTGTACAAAGTTTTGTCAGAATAAATGTTGGATTTTTGTCAAATGTTTTTTCTTCATCTATTGGGTTGATCTGTTAATATGGTAAATTCCATAGAAGAATTTCCTAATGTTAAACGTATCTTGATATAATAAAATTAAAAACTACAAAAAACAAACAAACAAACAAAAAACCTATCTTGCATTTCTGGAGTGAAATGGCACTTGATCATGATGTTTTATCTTTCATATATGTATTATTGAATTCAAATTGCCAATATCTTGTTAAGAATATTTGCATCTATAGTCGTGTGGGTACTGTCTTTGTCCGGTTTTGATATCAGAGTAATACTGATATCATCATCACTGATATCAGATATCATCTGCTGACCTCTTAGAATGAGTTGGGTTGCACACCTTTATGATTTTCTGGAAGAATTTGCATAGAATTGGTATTATTTCTATCTTGGTTCTTTGGTAGAATTCAACAGTGAAGTATCTGAGCTTGGTGTTTTCTTTGTGGGATCATTTTTCACTACTAATAGAGGAGGAATATTCTTCTTGGTAGTTTGCACCTATTCAGTAGTTTGTATCTTTCAGGAAATTTACCCATTTTTTTTTAAGTTGTAGAATATATTGGTAAAATGTTGTTCATAATATTACTATTTCCATATCTGTAGAATCTAGACTAGTGTCATCTCTCTTGTTCTGCATACTGGTAATCTGTGTCTTTTCTCTTTTTTTCCCTGATCAGTCTGAATAGAAATTAATTACTTTTATTGATCTTCTCAAAGAGCAGACTTCTGCTTTTATTGTTATTTGTTTCTTATTTCATTGATTTCTTCTCTGATTTTTATTATTTTCTTCTGCTTGCTTTAGGGATTAATTTAACTAATCTTTTTAGTTTCTTAAGGTGGAAGCTGAGATCACTTATTAGATACCTTTCTTATTTTCTACTATAGACATTTTAGAGCTATAAATGTCACTTTAGCTGCATCCCACAGATTTTAATACTCTGTTTTCATTCTCATGTAAAACAGAATACTTCCTAATTTCCCTTTTGATTTCTTTGACTTATGAGTAATTTAGAACTGTGTAATTTCATTTCCAAATATTTGTAAGATTTTCCAGGTATTTTTTCAGTTATTGATTATTAATTTCATTTCAGTCAGAAAGCATAGTCTGTATTGCTTGAATTCCTTTAAATTTGTCAAGACATTTTACAGCTCAGAATCTGGTCTATCTTGGTAAATGTTACATAATGCATTTGAAAAGAATATGTATTTACTTTGTTCAGTAAAATGCGCTGTAAATATTAGGTCAAATTAGTTGATAGCATAGCATTATTGCTGATATGTCTACTTGTTTCAATAATTATCGAAAGAGGGGTGTTGAAACAGACAACTTGAATCATGGATTTATCTGTTTCTCTTTTCAGTTTTACCAGTTGTTCCTTCCTTTTTATAGGTGCATAAACATTTAGGATTTCATAAACTCTTCATTTATTGACTTTCTTTCTTTCTTTCTTTCTTTCTTTCTTTCTTTCTTTCTTTCTTTCTTCCTTCCTTCCTTCCTTCCTTCCTTCCTTCCTTCCTTCCTTCCTTTCTCTTTCTCTTTCTCTTTCTCTTTCTCTTTCTCTTTCTCCTTCTCCTTCTCCTTCTCTCTCTCTCCTTCCTTCCTTCCTTCCTTCCTTCCTTCCTTCCTTCCTTCCTTCCTCACAGCACAAGCAGACTCCCCACTGAGCAGGAAGCCTGACATGGGGCTTGATCCCAGGATCCTGGGATCATGACCTGAGCACAAGGCAAATGCTTAGCCAACTCAGCCAACCTGGTGCCCCGACCCTCTTTTTATTATTAAAAAAAATTCTTTTCATTCTGGATAAAAAAAATATATACATATATATATATAAACACAAATATATATAAATTTGTATTTATGTATTATATGTATAAAATATGTATTATATGTATAAAATATATATGCACAAAGATATATGTATATGTATATATAAAATATGTATAAATATTTTATACACATATTTTTTGCTGAGAAATCTTTGTCTACTATTAATCTAGACACCCTAGCTTTTTTTTTAAAGCTTTATTTCTTTCTCTATTCTTTTACTTTTAACCTATCTATGTCTTTATATTTAAAGTGGATTACTTGTAGGCAGTGTACAATATGGTCTTGCTTCTTTTATTCCATCTGACAATCTCTGACATTAATAGAGGAATTTAGATCATGTACATTTAGTATGAATTACTAATATGGTTAGGTTAAAACTACCATTTTTCTATGTTTCTTATTTATTCGTCCATGCTTTTGATGTTTTTTCACACTTTTTCTCCTTTCTCTTGAATAAATTGAATTTTTTTCTGATTCCATTTTATTTCCTTTTTTGGGAAAAATTAACTATAACCCTTTGTTGGATTATTTTAAAGGATGCTTTTGCATTTAGAGTATACATCTTTAACATTTCACAATTTATCTTCAAGTGATACTGTACCACTTCAAATATAATTAAGAATTGTATGACAGTGTACTTGCATTTCTCCTCTCCAGGCCTTTCAGCTATTGCTGTTATATGTTTTACTTTTACATATGTTATAAGCCACACAGTAGATTGTCATTATTTTTGCTTTAAATAGTTGATTTTATTTTAAGGAGATTTAAGAGTAAGATTTTATATTTACTCACATGTCCCTTTTCTGATGCTCATCATTACTTTGTTTAGATAGAAATTTACATCTGGTGTCATTTTTGTTCTGCTTGAAGGACTTCCTTTAACAATTTTTGTAGTGCATGTCTACTGGTGATGTATTCTTTCAGCTTTTGCATGTCTTAAAAAGTTTTTTTTCGCATTAATTTTTTTCTGTACCAAACTTTGTTTATTCATTATTCATTTCCGTACAATTAATATTTGCAGAAACACTAACAACTTTCACATTTATTTTTGAAAGATATTTTTAGTGAGTAAAGACTTTTAGGTTGAGGATTTTTTCTTTCATTGCTTTAAAAATGTACTTGTACTGTCTTCTATTTTGATTTGTTTCTGATGAGAAATGTTCTGTCATCATTATCTTTGTTCCTCCATACATAATGTCTTTTTATTTGGTTGTTTTTAAGGTCTACTCTTTATCATTTGTTTTAAGCAATTTGATCATGATGTGCCTTTATGTTTCTTTGCTTGGATTCATTGAGATTCTTGGAACTGTGGGCTTAAAGTTTTCATTGACTTTGGAAGATTTTTGGCCATTTTATCTTTAATTTCTTCAGTTTCTGTCCCTCCTCTCCTCCCCTTTAGAAATTCAAATAAAATGGGAACTGTGCCACAGTTCACTGATAATTCTGCTTATTTTAGTCTTTTTTCACATTTCAAAGTGAAATGTGTTTCATTTTGGAGTTTCTGTTGCTATGCATTCTAGTTCCTTAATCCTATGCAATGTCTAATCCATTGTTAATTACATCCAGTGTATTTTTCATGTCAGACATGGTATTTTTTTAATTACTAGAAGTTTGATATGAGACTTTTTTGTAGCTTCCACATCTGAACTTATTATGTTCAATCATTCCTCTAGCTTCTTGAACATAAGGAATTGAGATACAGTAATCATTTTAATTTCTTGTATACTGATATTTTTATTTGTGTCATTTGTTGGTCATTTTTGATTCATTGCTTTTTCTTGTTAGGTCTTATTTTTCTGCTTTTTTCATGCCTGGTAATTTTTGATTGGATGTCAGACATTGTGAATTTTATCTTGTTGGCTGCTGTATATTTTGTATTCTTATAACGTTCTTGAACTTTTTTTAGGATATGGGTAAATCACTTGCAGACAATTTGATCCTTTTTTTTCTTACTTTTAAGTCTTTAAGGTGGAATCAGTCTAGAGTTAATTTTCTTCTCCTCCACTACTAAAGCACTACTCCCCTTCTGATTGTTCAGTCAAATTAAAAATTATGGTTTTCCTTTCTGGTTGCTGGTAACAGGCACTATTCCTGCACCTGTATGAACTACAGATAATATTCCTTATAATGTTTCCTGTTTTTTTTTTCTTGGTATTTTCCTGACATACATGAATGGGTCATTACTCAGCTGAATACTCAAGAAAGAGCCTCTAAAGATCTGCTGGGCTTTCTTTCTGCACAGCTCTCCCTCTGCTACTCTGCCCTGCAAGCAGTGGCTGCCTTGGCCTCCCTGGAACCCCAGCTTTGTATTTTCATCTCATGAAGACTATCATGCTCTAGCTGAGATACCCCTCCACCCCGCACTATAGCCAGGAAACCCTTCCAAATTCTAAACTCAGCCAATCATAGGGTTCATGTCATTCAAGTGTCACTTTCCTTCATTGTGTAATATCTAGTATCTCATTGCCTTGTTTATTTTTCTTGTTTTTATTTGTTTCAGTTGTTTCAGGCAGCAGTGTAAGCCCAGACCCTATTACTTCTCTGGCTGTTGAAGAATATATTACTCGTTTGTCTGCGTCTCTTTATATGCAAGACACATGGTCACACACTGGGCACAGACTATCAATTAGGTAGGAAAAAATCCTTTAACCTATAGGTTTTGTTTTCTTCATTTTATAGGGAAGTCATATAAGATGAATAATGCCTAGCCTTTCCTTTTATCCTATGAGCATTCAAGCCCACCCTGGTCTGATGCTGACTTACTTGCTTCTGACACATCAAAGTAAATTTTAGCCCTGAAACCTGGGCAAAACCGACTTTCCTGAGCTGGGTAATGTTTTGCCTCTGCATTTCTCTGAATTTTCTAGGTCCTATTTTTCTGCTACACAGAACAGATCTCTGTAGGTGAGCATAGAGTAAGGATTCTGAGTCTTTTGTTGTGCTAAGACATAGAAGCAGACACAAAAGAAATATAATGGATTGGAGCAAATGCCTATGAGAAATGTAAAATAGCTTGGTTTCCTCTTACAAAGCCATATAAAGCCACAAGTTAAAAAGCAATTTAAATTTGGGGAACTAGGGTGTTTGGCCAGTTTTAGGTTTGGCTATATGTAACTTTTGGTGATGCTGTTGGTTTTTAAATTTTTCTTTTAATTTAAATGAATATCTCCTAAAGATAAGTCTGAACCATTCTGCGTTTTCTTTTCTCCC
The DNA here is from genome assembly GCF_004348235.1 of Phoca vitulina. Classification (NCBI taxonomy): domain Eukaryota; kingdom Metazoa; phylum Chordata; class Mammalia; order Carnivora; family Phocidae; genus Phoca; species Phoca vitulina. Next base: position 26,926,367 of record NW_022589705.1, read on the forward strand.
TCTCTTCAGTCTCCACCTCTGATTTGTTTTCTGGATGAGCATATGCTTAGATCCCTCAAGCATAGTGATAATTTCTCCTGGCCAGCAGAGCCAGTCATTATTTATTATACTTTGCTCTCTCTCCTTCTCACTCTCCTAGTGGGAACATTGCAGTGGCTGCTGGCTAGAAAATTAGCCCAGGGAGCTCCTTCTGTTGGTCTCTTTCCTCATTATACTAGTAAAAAATTTAACTGTGACATTCTCAATCCCTTCGTGTATGTGCATGTGTATGTGTGCACGTGTGTGTGTCTGTAGACACACTATATGAATATATATAGATAGGTAGGTAGATATAGATATAGATAATCTCCACATAGGTTGGAAGCACACTGTAGGGGCTAATAGTGAGTAATTTAACTGTGGCTTTCTCACACATTTTACTCTCTTTCTTTCTCTAGAGTGGCTGCAGAAGTACAGTGTGCTCATGTATTGTTGCTTCACATTATAAGCCGAGCTTGTGGGTTTATGTGTCATCTCACTGTTTCTGCTGGGTTGTTTTCTGGCTGGATGTGATATCATTTCATCCACTGTCAGGGGGCTGCCCCAGATACCTGGGATGCTCAAGAGATGCGACACTTACTTGCCATGTGATAGCAAAGACTTCTGTTGATTTCTGTGGCTGCTTCTCCTGCAACCCTCTGTGGGACCCATGGATATCCAAGCTGATGGGGAAGCTGAAAACCACACAACCTCGCTGAGGCTTTAAGGATTTTTGCTTATGGGTATCTTTAAGTAAGCACCAGGCAACCATGAACTACAATTTGCAATGACTTCTTTCTTTTTTTTTTTAAGTGTCCTTATTATTTTAAGTCTCCTCTGGGTCACAGTTCTACAGTTCCATGAGCCTTTAACTAACAGTCCTGTTAGTACTGCACAGCTTAGCTCTGGAAGGGTGACTAATAGTCACTCAAATAGACTGAAAGCAGGGGCCATGTGTCATACCTCCCGTGTATCCTCAGCAGCATCTAGCTTGGTAGTGAGTGATTCATTTAGGACAAAATAGCCTGTCTTCCTAGGATAGAGTTTTTGATCCTGACTAAAGACATGAGCCTTTGTCTTTTGTAATGTTTGGCCTGCTTAACAGAGTTCATAGATTTTAGGTGGGGGTGATGAAAAAAGGTTAATCCAAAATGGTCTGTTAATTTCTGCAAATGGTACAATCTCACTATTAGTTTCAATTAATAAGAGCTCCCTGTCTATCTGATGTTGGAGGAGAAAAAAAAGAATGATGGAAGAAATGTAGAAACTAATAATTTAATTTTTAATTTTTATGTGTGTTTTATTTTAGAGAAAACTATTCTGTATATACCTTTGGTTCTGAAGAGGCACAAATGCGTTTTTAGAAGCAGTGTTGTCAGTAGTAACCAAAGCACAGGAATGTGGGATTCATTCAGCTTTAGGGAGAAACATTACATTTTCCATGTGCCTTAAAGCAATTCATTTAATTGACTATCTGACTCTTCAGCTTTCTATGGTTTTTATGTTGTTTTAACAAGCCTCTCTATAATTAGGTACAAGTGGTATGAGACAGTAACTGGTAGAGAAGCTACAGTTATTTTATATTTGTATCTCATTAATGAGCCTTTAGATTAACATCACCAATTCATTTACAGGGAAATGTCACTATGGCCCATAAAATCCTTGTTTTCCAGCTCCTCAAGCAAAGCATGTGTAACCCTTAACCTAAAGCAGTGTCTTCCATTGGAGGCATGTGTGAACACCGGTCCTGTCTTTGGCTGGCCTTGTGCCTGTGAGTGGGAGGTAAACCTTTGTGTGACCAGTTCCAGGGCATGTGATGGTAAATTCCTGGAAATGGGGAACATGTAGCTGATCAAATGAGCATTTCTGATTGTATCTCCCACGTTCCAGCTACTCTGGGGGAAGTCATGTCACCCCATGATGTGTGATGCTGCTTCAAACTATTTGCAAGAAATAATCTAAATGTCAAATTGTGGGTATCATGGGGCACTGCACATGTTGAGACAAACCAGAGTGTCAGAAAACTTAGAGTGAAGCTGGTTTTGAAGGTTGTGCAAAAAGAAACCCTAGTCATCAGGCACGAGGGAAATGCAAAGAGCCAGAAGAATCTTTGTTTCAATTATTGCACAATCCAATCCATAAAGAGCAAAATCATTATACTAGGTATTTATATATTTCTTTAAAACAATTCAGTACATTGATTCAACAAGCATTTGCTGAGTGTCTCCTATGTGCCAGACCCTGTTCTAGACATTAGGTATGTGGCAGTGAACAAACCAAAGCTCCTACTTTAATGGAACCCATCTTCACAAGGGGAATGAAGATCCTCTCAGGTGGTGATAGGTGCTATGAAGAAAAATAAAGCAGGGGAGGGGATCCAAGAGCGCAGGAGACAGTGTGCTATTTTACATAGGGGGTTAGGGAAGGTTTCTAAACAGGTGACAGTGAAGAATATGAGCTCCTTCAGGTCACAATCCCCATTCCTTCCCAACCAAAACAGCCTTCTTCTGAATTATCACCCTTGTTTTGCCTGTGTAATCAAAGCTGTGACAATTGGGACATTTCTGTCAAATTCATAATTGACTCCATGACCAAGGATCAGTTCAGCCCAAATTCTCCTGAATACAATGGAAAGTTAAGTGATGTTCTCTCCTCTTCCCTCTGCTCTCCAAGCAACAAAGCACAGGCTATAGTTGACTCAAATGATCAAGGAACCAGGAAAGGAAAGGAATTCTGATGTCTTAGAGGGACATTACAGGAAGTAAGTTTTAGCGAGGGAAGACCCCTGGAAGGAGCACAGGAGCCAGCCTTGGATTTTAATCTTGGCTTCTCTACTTACCAGCTGGGTGATTTTGAACAAACTTTTTAACTTCCCTATGCTGCAGAGGATAATAGTGCTTACCTCAGTGGGGTCTGCTAAGAATTAAAATGAGATCTTGCTGTAAAGTTCTTAACATGGATCCTAGGAGATGATAGGCACTCAATGTTTAAAATGATTATCATCATTATTGTGGTTAGCCCTATCATTTATTTGGCACAACTATCTTCCTGTATAGTCAAATGTTCTATGAGTATGTGTAAAAAATTTCTGGCCAGCATTATTCTTTACCTTGTTTCATTAATTCACTGAACCATTCAATTATTCAAGAAATAGCTATTCTATGATTGGCATGTTGCTGAGCTCCCTGCTAGATTCTGTAGGGAGTAAAGGATATACACTTGCGTTTTGAATTGTAGAGAAGAGTGAAGCATCAAAGAGGACTTGTTCCAGATGACCTTTAAAGTCCCTTGCAAGTTGGATTGCCCGTGATTCTAAGGCACTTACTATCCAACAGACAGAGAAGTGGAAGTTCTGGTAGTGCTGAAATCTGTATGGGGCCCCAAGAACTCCAGCACAAGCCAGGAGATGCCTCTTGGGGCCTCAGCCAATGAAAGAAGTAATACCTAGTTAATGACAACCTCCATTCCCTTCCAGTTCCTCACATTAAAAACATAATAAGAATCCCTTACATTTGCACGCTGATTTTTAGAGTTTGTCAGGCATTCTCACACATATACTCTCAAATGATCCTTTTACTACAACTGGATAGGACAAGTGTTCTTATCTTTATCTCACAGTGAGGACACTGAGGCTCAGAAACTAAGTGAATCACCTAAGATTCGGTGGTAGAGCCAGAATTCCTACAAAGAGCTAAGCTGGGTTAGGAGTTCCAGGATTCTTGGGGGCAAAGTGCTCCTGAATGTCAGAGCAGTCCTCCTCGATTAGGGAAGCCCTCTTACAACCAGTCTGCCTCCTTGGGGAGGCGGTTGCTGGCAAGAGTAAGAAAGGGGCATTTACCTGCCCACAAACCAACCCTGGTTGTCCAGTGTGAAGAGAAAAACAGGCCTTCTATATCAGGTTCCATACTTTTTGCCCCCACATACCTTGCTAATGACACGAATATGGAATTTTTTTTGGAGCCATCAGGAGCAGATGCCCCAGAGACGGTGCCACCCTCTCCCTTCTCCCTGCCCAGCTCATGTCCCTGAGTCTGTGTGAGTGGCTGGCATGTAGCCTGTAACTGTGCATGATCATCTGGCTAACAATGCGCACCTACCTACCCAGATGTCAGATGCTGCCGTTGCCCCAAGGAAGGGAGAGTAAACAGAGCCCTTGCCCTCCTCCATTTGGGGATGCCTCTCTGAGTTGCAGTGGCAGCGCTCTGAGCTAGGAAAGGAGCTGGCTGGTTCCAGCAGCTCACAGAGGTGCTCACCCCCACCTCTCTGATGACCACTGGGATAATTCAAAGAGAAAGAGAAAAAACTTACCCCAAGGTATGGAAAGTGAAAGTGTTTCCTACTGCAAGAGGTCTGTGCATGTGTTCTACAGCATGACAAACTTCCCGTCTCCACTACTTCACCACTTTGCCTCCCCTGGCTCACGTGACCCCAGAAGGACTTGGCCCTCCTTCCTGAAGGGGCTTTGCCTAGGAGCTCACACTGGAGCCTCTTATCATGTCACAAGATGGCACGCCGCAGTTTGTCCCACTATATCTTGCAAGAAGCTGATATTCCAATGATGTTATTAAAAAGTGGCACCTTTCGCCACACTGTGAGAAAATCTTTCTGGTGGGGGCAAGGAGATGGCGATACATTTTCCCCAAGGAGCTCACTTCAGCCACAGCATTTGATGTATGGTGACATCTCCCCACACACTGATACACACACACACACACACACACACACACACACACACACACATTTCCTAGCTGAGATGGATAAGGAAGTTAAGGGACTTGTTCAAGGTCACACAGAGGGACAAAGAGGTCAAGTCATTTACACAGGGGTATAAAGCATTCAGCCCAGTGCTTTTTGGCTTTTAGTCCTTCTCCCTGACCTCCGATCATCCACCACCTCACCTCCTTTTCAGCTGAATAAATGTGTAATGCACACTAGAAATGCCACTGCAATTCAGTATATCACTTATGAACAGTGGCTTTTAGCTAACAAGAATGCTGATAACTCTTACTCCCTATGGGTATTTCTCAATTCTGGGTTGTGTATTTTTATTTTTGCTTTCTTGGAACTCAAATCTATGCTCAGCTCAGCATAATATCCAGGTCTGGTGTGCTGAGGAAAGCCTTGGATGAGGAAGCATAAGGTCCTCATTCCAGTCTCATCTCCCCTTCGCACTGGTCCCAGGCCTTGAGGTCATTGTTCAGTATCTCCAAGGCCCAGCTTCATGAGAAGTACAGTGGAAATTGTAATACCTTCCCTGCCAACCTCACAAGGATATTGTGAAAAACAAATGAAATTATAAGCTTGCAAAGTTTTGAAATTACCAGAAGGAAAGGGGACTTTTTCGGTTTAGAGGGACCATGAAAGAGAAGCTAGCGGGCAGGAGTCAGGCAACGCTAGGTTCAAATGCTGTTCCAGTTGTGTGCTCTTGGGAAAGTTACACTCTCTGAGAGTGTATAAAACAGGGAGGTAAACCCCACTTGGCAGAGTTGTGGGAAGGATTAAATGAGAGAGGGTGGTGAAAGCTCCTAGCAGAACACCTGGCCCGAGGATGTTTGTTTCTTCCTCCCTCATGCCCCATGCCCCACTCTTCCAGCACCGAGACTCTGAGACTTGCGGGCGTTTCATGTCTGACTCGTCTTTGAGTCCCCAGCATTTGTAACTGGGTCTGCCACATTATAGGAGCTCAATAAATATATTGGTGGCTACGAGTGAATAATAGATGAGGGACGGAAAATTTATCTGATTTCAAAAACTCATTGTAACGTTTGATACTGTCAATGGACTTGTCTTCCTCATTGGGAACGTGGGAGTGAATTTGTCAGTTCTATTCAGACTGGAACAATTAGGTGGTAATTTGTGCATTTAACTCTTAGATTGGCTTAGGATGATCCGAATCTAGCAGCAGTTTTCTTCACACGAAGCAAATCTGACTTATTATCTGGCCCAAGTCAACAGTGCAACTAGTTTCACAGCAGGAATTCACATAGACAAGTAAACACTTGGGGGAAATTCCCCTGTGAAGTAACTACGTGCCTCGGCAGAACTGTCTCATAATTTAGGAGCCAATTTTTAAAATAACTGTCAAATTAAGCTGGCTAATTGCTCTGGTCTCCATCTCCTCGACCACAGGTGGAGGGGAGGGGACTGATCTCAAAGGTAAAAGGGAGATAGGCATAAAAGAGACCCCCACAGTGCCCTGAATGAAATGATATTTGGCAACATGGATGACAACATGTTTTCACACAGTCCATTTTCCTATCAGTTTTCCTGGCATTTTTGGAAAGTGGTTATGTATGGATGGATTTGTTTTTATTTGATTATACATGTATCATTATTTTTAATATTACTCATAAAGTTGTCAAACATAATTTTTTACATTAGAATTATTATTTCCTATGATAACTAGCTTCAAATAATCTTGGTTAAAAAAAAAAAAGAAAACATTGTACCAAGCAAGACTGAAGCCAAAGGGTTGGATATATAATGTAGGAAAAAGCAAAGGGGGGAAAATATCCTCAAGCTTTGAGAACTTAGGCTTGAATATCTTTTTTCTCCTGCTCCCTGAGAAATTAATGAACAGACAACCCTGAAACTTCAAAGCCGTAACACCCTGCTTTGGGAATTACAGGCTCCATCTTGGTTGTTTAAAAATGAGCACACATGGAAATGATGTATCAGCATATCTTCTCAAGATTGTTTTTTTTTCTGCTGAAAATTAATCAACAACCCTCCAGTTATTTGTGGCTTAGTAAATGTATAAGAAAAAATTTAGATTTAAAAAACCCTGAAATATGTTTAATCACAGTAGTGAAACATGGCCATGGTTAAAATTATAACTGGACAGAATAAGGTGAAAAGCCTACCCAGTACCCCTGCAATCCTCACCTAGTACTACATTGCAAAGATTAAGAGGTTTTTGTTTTTCCTTCCTGAAAGTATTCATGCCTATATATAAAATTTTATACATATATTTTCACATATATTTCACATATGTAAAAAATTATATGTGTATATCTTTCCTATCCCCTTGCATTTAAGGGGTGGAATTCAAATGTGAGTGCTCAGGTCTGAGTTGCCCCTCTTCATCATTTTGTATATCAAACAGGATATGTGTGTGATGGTAACATGATCAGATGTTGAAGCCAGATTGCCCAAGCTTATAAACTGTATGACCCTAGGTAAATCACCTTAGTTATGTCACCTATGAAGCAGAGTGACAATACTACCTACCCCACGTGCTCAGTTGGGAGCATTCAGTGAGTGAATACAGCAGTGTCCAAACAGCACCTGGTTCAGAGTAATTTCTCAGTAATGGTAGCTATGATCATAGCCAGACCTCTCTCCAGGGCTCCAAAATATTGCCTTTATTCCAATCACATAGATTCTCAGCTTTATATTTCCTCCAATTTAACATACATATATATTTTAATATGGCATAAGAAGTAGGGTTATATACTTCCTCCCTAGCTGCTCTTTCCTCCAAAGCACCAGTACTTCAAAGGCTGTAACCGCTCTCCTCGAAAGCATTCAGAACTTGGAGTGAACTCAGTCATTTCTCATTTGGTATTGCTCACATGCTCCAGATGTGTATGGCCTATTTCCAACTGATGAGCTTCTATCTGAGCTGCACTGTGTTTTAGGAATCTTCCAGCACAAAAAGAAAGACTTGGCTTCAGAAGGGATCATGACTGGCCAGTTGATCTGTTAAATAATATGCCAAATACTGTGGAAATATCAAGGAGGAGAAAATTACATTCACACTTCTTTATTGGTGCCATTAACAGTGTTTTGTCATCCAGCTGATGAAGCGATGCCATCTCCCCAAAAGCATTGCACTGCAAGACTACCTGGAGCCTTGTCCAACCCTTCACCCCCATGTCCCAGCAGCTCCCACAGCTCCCGGGTTGGGGGAGGCTGTGTGAGGACATGTTAGTTCAGAGGAAGCCAAAGGACCAAAGCACTTTCCATAAGACTCTCCAAAAGTGTGTGTCATCAGAGCAGTGGTGATCCACCTCCTCCCCTCACCGCTCTGCAGGTCAGGGGACCCCCTGTGAGCCAGGCTGCAGTTCGGCCTGTCTCCTGCCTTTCATTGTTCTTGCTGCTCCGCTGCTGGGACCTTACCAGGAACAGCCCGTCCCCCCCCTGCCCCCGCTGTCTTCTCCCCACTCTGCTTATTAAAACAAACACCTCTTTCTCATATCAGGCTGACTGGGGAAGGGGACAGCTCTCTTCTCCCGTCTCTCGTCTCTCTCCTAATTATCTTTCCTAGTCTGAAGCTCATTTCTCTCTCCACCCCTCCCTGCCTCCCTCCGTCCATCTCTTCTCAGCGTCTCTCTAGGATTTCATTATGTTCCAACAATGGATAGTTGTCTGGATGGAGAATATTCCCCCCGGATGATAGGAAACCTCTGTAAAGTATAAATTGAACTAAGTCACTCCCTAGTTTAAAGTACATCATAGGCTGTAAGATCCAAATCTTACCAAGACTTTCAAGGCCCCACTGATGCAGCTATCCTCCAGCCCCATTTCTTTTACTCTTTGGCTCACCACATTGGAGCTACTGGGGTTTTCTTTCCATTAATAATAATAACTATCATGAACCAAGCACTCTCAGTCCTTATACATGAGAAAACTGAGACACAGAGATGTCAGTAAGACATGGCTAGTAAGGGATAGACCTAGGATTGAAATCCAGAATGCGTCCACTCTTGGCCAATACATTGTGCTGTCTCTCGCCAACATTTCAAGCATGCTAAACTCTTTGCCTCAGGACTTTCACACATACTATTCCTTTATTAGTCTTCTCCCAACCCTTCTCCTGGATAACTTGGGGTTTGAGCTGAGATGCTACTGTCTCAGAGAAGCCTTTCCAGAGCTGCCAACACCACCACCGTCAGTCTAAATCATTCTCCACTGTTACTCTCCATCACAGCCCTCTCTTCTTTTCCCCAGAGCTTTTATTATCATTAATTAAAATTTTCACTTGTAATTTTTGGTATACTTATATTACTTGTTCAAAAATATTTGCTGTGCTTTCTACCAGGCCATCTCTATTAGGGGAATTAAACTTCCCCACTCCATTGACATCAAGTTTAGCCATGTGACTTGCTCTGGGCAAAAAAAAAAAAAAAAAAAAAAAATGTGCTCTGAGGGAAAAAATACTAGAGCCATTGTGTGGTTCTTTTCCTCTGCCGCAAGGGGGGTATGTCTCAGAGAGGGGCTGCTCCTTCAGCCTTGGTCCAAAATGAAGAGGACAGGATGCAGAGCCGCAGCAGACCTAATGTGAACAAGAAGAAAACTTTTGCTGTAGTAAGTTGCTAGGATGTGGAAGTTACTTGTTACTGCAGCATAACTTAACCCAGGTTGACCAATACATGTGACATTTTCTCTCCACTACGCTAGCCATTTTGTGAACCAGGGACTGCATTTGTTTTATTTTATGCTCTTTACTCAGCATCTAGCAAAGAACCTGGCACATTTAAGGACTCAACAAATATTTGTTGAATGAATAAGGGAGCAATGCATTAATACAGGAGCCAGCAAATGAAGGCTACCTTTTGGTGCATGTTGTTTATCATGCTGAGCGAGTAGTTTTTTATAAAGCTAATCAACTCTTACTTTCCACTCCATTGTACACTACCCTTACACCCCCTCCACACCTCTTCCCTTACTTCATCTCCCAGCAGACACATAATTTTGACACTGCTTTTAATACATATGCAGTTGCTATGTAAGGTTTAAAAATTCTTAGGAGAAAAGTCCCTTTATTTCGTTTCCACAAAAAAAAAACCCCACAAAGAATTCCTTAAAATGTCTTATTTCCAGTAAAGAATAGCTTGTCCCCAAATGGTCAAGGGACTTAAAAGGATCTATCGTAGCTTTGAATCTGTTTGCTCTACATTCAGGCAAGCTGAAATAAAATACATATATTGCAGAAAGATATTACTGAATATATTTTGAAAATATAAGAAAATGCACTGTCTTTCTCTGAGGTAGAAGATATTTTTCTGCATTTAAACTACCCCTAACTTCTATAGGTGGATTCATGAGCACTTTTTTCCCCCCTACAAAGGACTTTGCTAAAGATCGTGGGTAGTGGAGGATATATGGACAGAGGAATGAGATTCTCCTCTGAAAAAAGTCCGAGAAATCTGTCCATTTCACCACATACCATGGAAGCCAGTTGTACTAGAAGCCTCCCACCTGACCCTTGGCTTTGCAGATGAGAATAGGACTATGTCTTATTTATGTTTGCATCCCTAGCACCTAGCCTAGTGCCTGGCACATGCTCCAGGCACATAAAAGAGGCTTAGTAAATGTTTGTTCAGACTGTGAACAGTTTTGTTGAAAAACTATGAGAAACTGGAAGTGTTAGGAAGACATGGGCCCCTTCTCATTTACCTCTTCCAGAGAACTTGGAATCTAGTGGACAGGGTGGGCAGTGCACCGACATGCAACACCTCCTTTCTCCTCCAAACTCTCCTCTTGTCGGGGCCTGGCTTCCAACCTCCAGTCGGTGCCACTGTTTCCAATTATTTGGATCTTGTCAATCAAATAGTGTGGATATCAGCCAACCAGTAGTGGGCTGAGAGACAAGAAGGAACTACATTGTAGTACTGCTCTGCCACCAACCTTCTGTGAGCCTGGGCCTCATTTGCAAAATGAGCCTGTAACTCAAATGATCCCTACAGTCTCTTCCAACCTGGACATTCTGTGCTCTTTCTGTGAAACACCCCAGACTTGAAAGGACTCTGTCTCTCACCACCGTTTCTTACCACCCGGTCTTCAGAGCTATACGTGCATGAGACCAATTAGCTGGGTAATTGTTCCTGAGTACAAGCTTATTCCTAATTAGATAGTGTCTGGGTTCACACTACAGCAATTAACCCCCAAATGGAATAATAGCTCTAGAATGAGCACAGCATAATTGTTTTGAAGTTCACCCCATCCTTCTTACTGACTCCCCTAGGGCTACAACAGGAGAAGAGCTGTTTGCTGTGGGTTGGACACTTTCTCCTTGACCTCTGAATGCTTTTTGCCATGCGTTCCTTCATTTATCTTCATGACTGACTCCTAGCTGCCTGGGTGTTATTGTAGTTTGCTGTCAGGCCACTCCCTGACCTACGACATTGCAGCTCCTGTGGATTCAGTGACAGTCTCCCTTCTGTACCTACAAGCCTCCCATAGATCGCTCAGGACCAAAACTCATGAATAAAAATGCCACTCAGAAACATGTAGAAAAGAGGACTAGGAAATTATGAAGTTTATTTTCAGTCTTCACAAGATAGCAGCATCTGGGTTGCACAAAGTTAACTGCTTTTGCCTTTTTGCAGAACTTATGAATACATGGGTAAGAGAGAAAGCATTGCTAATACAACCCACAATTACCCAACCGCAAGCTTCTCAAACAAGCTACATTTGATACAGCACAAAGAGAGCAAGTAGTGAGAATTTTCTGTTACTAAATTTGTTAAAGTGATTCATAGGTATTTAAACTTGAGTATGTTTTTACAGTTTGAGGTAATTGGCCTATTTTAAATACCTGGCACTGTACTTTTTTTCCCCCTTCCTTTTGCCCTGCTAAATGTTTCCTGGCATGCTGACAGCTCCAACCACACTCAGCATCAGGGAAGCATACAATAGACCAGAAGTAACATGACCAGAGATTTGTCCTTTGCAGTAGAAAATTTGGTCTAGCAGCAGGAAAGGGGACCCAAGTCTGTGCTTGTGACTTGACACCCAGTTCAGGGATGGGTGAAAGCTTTGTCTGCCAGCAAGAAAGGCAGGCAGAGTAGAGCAGAGTGGCTCACAGTTCCAGGTCAGAGATAGGACCAATGCATGAAAACTCCTGCCCAGCCAGTACTTAGCAGCTATGTACCTTGTTCTGTTAGCCTCAGTTTCTTGATGTATAAAATGGGGATATACCTGTCTCACATTCTGTGAAACAAATGCAATAAAATACGTAAAGCATTTCATATAGTCCCTGGCACACAATAAGCACACAATAAATGTTGGCAATTATAAGTAGTAAAATTAATAGCCTTGAATATGAGTATGTTTAGTCCTGCCACCAGCTAAATGTGCAAATTTGAACAATATACTCCTTAAAATAATTTACTTCCATAAAGAAAAAAATATCATGATAAACACATGTATCTATAGCAATCAACCTTAATGGCATCCCCTAGAGTTGGATAATGCACAGGTGTACAATCCACCCATCTAGAAGCAGCAACCTTGAAAAGACTTTTAGCAGTGGTTGGCCCTATGGTTTTATTATGTTACCCTGAGCCATCCTCTCCTCTAGAAATGTTTAACAGGAATTGCTGCCTGCTGTAGACTGGATTATATCCCTTTCAAGTTCATATGTTAAAGCCCTAACCTTCAATGTGATGGTATTTGGAGATGGAGCCTTTGGGAGTTAATTGGAGTTAGATGAGGTCATGAGGGTGGTGCCCTCATGGTGGGATGAGTGCCCTTAAAAGAAGAGACACCAGAGAGCTCTCTCTCTCTCCACCACATGAAGATGGTAGCTGTTTGCAAGCTAGAAGGAGAGGCCTCACCAGGAACCAAATCAGCCAGCACTTTGACCTTGGACTTCCCAGCCTCCAGAACTCTGAGAAAATGAATTTCTGTTTTTTTTCAGCCACCTAGTCTATGGTATTTGTTATGGCAGCTGGAAGAGACTAAGACACTGCTCCTTCGAAACCTTACACAGTACTTCTGCTCTAACATAACAATTCCATTGAATTTGAAATGCGTGCTTATTAATGTTCTGTAGTGGACTGTGACCCAATTAAGGGGTAAGGACTATATATTTTCACTCTGTACACTTCCATATTTATCTAAGTAAATGTTTTTCATAGACATTTGTTGAATGAAAAATGAGTTCTGCCCCTTCCAGCCTAACCAAACACTACTGGGTGAGGGGTCAAGAGTGTATCACACAACCCAGACATCCATTGCTCCTTGAGTTGTTCTCAAGGACAATGGCTGCTACTTGGTGGCCTTGAAAACACGAGGTCATTGAAATCACCTGTATATCCTCCTGGGTGAGGCAGGAGAAAGTCAATGAGTGGGAAAGGAACAATACAAATATTATTTAGGGGCCAATATTCTGGTCTGTAAAAATACATTCAGGAGAAAATACTATGTTGATACATTTGGGTATCTGTCATCTATATAGTCCCAGTTTGTAACAAGTTAGAATAATTGCTTTATTTTCCAAGTATTTCACATGTATCATTTCAAAAAACCTCAAAATTAGACTGTCAAGCATAGGTGTGGTAGACACCAATTATATTGTCTGCCCATTATGCCTTGCCCTTTTTTGGGGAAAGTTTCTCTCTTATGTTAAAGAACATTCCTTGCACTGACTGTAAAGGTTCTAGGGTGGTTTGTAGTCTTAGAACCCTATACCCTTGACCACAGAAGGGCACATGACCCAAGATAGGCCAATAAGAGCTCTTCTCCAGGATTATTCCCATGGGAACTAAGGAAAGAGAGCAACTTTAACTGGTGGTAGAGTTGGAGTAAGATAGGTAGGTAGGAGTTGCCTGTGACAATGGGTCTCATCCCATAGGGCACTCTACTTGGAGGGAGGGAGGCCAACATATTGAGAGAAGCAAAGGCAAGTACGTCACTTTTGGTTGTAAGTTACAGAAACTCAACTTGAAACAGCCTGGGAAAATAAGGCAATTCATTGACATCGACTTATTTTATTGAAGTTTAATTAACATACAGTGTTATTTTAGCTTCAGCTGTACAAAATAATGATTCAGCAGTTCTATACATTACTCATTGCTTAGCAAGATAAGTGTAGTCACAATCTGTCACCAAATAACATTATTACAGTATCATTAACTATATTCTCTATGCTTTACTTTTCATCTGTGACACATTTTATAACTGGAAGATTGTGTCTCTTAATTTATTTCACCTATGTCCCACCCACCTCCCCTCTGGCAAGGGTGTTTTTGGTCTCTGTTTCCTTGTTTATTCAATTGTTTTGTCTTAGATTCTGCACATGTGTGAAATCATATGGTATTTGTCTTTCTCTGACTTATTTCACTTAGCATTATACTCCCTGGGTCCCTCATGTTGTAACAAATGGCAAGATCTCATCCTTTTCTATGGACAGTCTATTGTATATATATTCCACATCTTTTTTAATTCCAGTATAATTATCATAGTGTATTAATTTCAGGTGTACAATATAGTGATTCAACAATTCCATACATCACCCAGTGTTCATCATAACAAGTGCACTCCTTAATCCCCATCACCTGTTTCACCCATTCCCCCATCTGGTAATCCCTCTGGTAACCATCAGTTTGTCCTCTGTAGTTAAGAATCTGTTTCTTGGTTTATCTCTTTTATTTCTCCTTTTATTTCTTAGATTCCCCCTATGAATGAATGAAATATGGTATTTTCTCTGACTTATTTTGCTTAGTTATAATACTCTCTAGTTCCATTTTGTCATTGCAAATGGCAAGATTTCATTCTTTTTTATGGCTGAAAAATATTCCATTTTGCATATATACCACGTCTTTATCCATTCATCTGTTGATGGACACTTAGGCTGTTTCCATTAGTTGGTTATTATTAAATAATCTTACTATAAATGTAGGGGTGCATGTATCCCTTTAAATTAGTGTTTTGCATTTTTGGGCTAAACCTAGTATTGTGATTACTGTTTTGCAGGGTAGTTCTGTTTTTAACTTTTTGAGAAACCTCCATACTATTTTCCACAGTGGTTACAGTGGTTTGCATTCCCACCAACAGTACCCAAGGGTTCCTTTTTCTCCACATCCTTGCCAACACTTGTTGTTTCTTGTGTCTTTGATTTTAGCCATTCTGACAGGTTTGAGGTGATATATCTCTTTATAGTTTTGATTTGCATTTCCTTGATGATGAGTGATGTTGAGCATCTTTTCATGTGTTTGTTGGCCATCTGTATGTCTTCTTTGGAGAAATGTCTGTTCATGTATTCTACCCATTTTTCAATTAGATTATTTATTTTTTGGGTGTTGAGTTATATAAGTTCTTTACATATTTTGGATATTAACCCTTATCAGATATGTAATTTGCAAATATCTCCTCCCATTCCATAAGGTTGCCTTATAGTTTTCTTGATTGTTTCCTTCCCTGTGAAGAAGTTTTTTATTTTAATGTACTCCCAATGGTTTATTTTTGCTTTTATTTCCCTCACCTCATGAGACATATTTAGAAAAATGTTGCTGTGGCTGATGTTAGAGACATTACTGCCTGTGCTCTCCTTTAGGATTTTTATGGTTTCAGACCTCCTATTTTGAATTTATTTTTTGTATGGTGTAAGAAAGTGGTCCAGTTTCATTTTTGTGCATATTGCTGACCAGTTTTCCCAACACCATTTGTTGAGGAGACCATCTTTTTCCTGTTGGATATTCTTTCCTGCTTTGTCAACCATATAATTGTGGGTTTATTTCTGGGTTTTCTATTCTGTTGATCTATGTGTATATTTTTGTGCCAATACCATACTGTTTTGATTACTACAGCTTTGTAGTGTAAATTGAAGTCTGAAATTGTTATACCTCCAGCTTTTTCTTTTTCAAAATTGCTGTGGCTATTCATGATCTTTTGTGGTTTCATATACATTTTAGGATTTTTTTGTTCTGAGAAAAATACTGTTGGTATTTTGATAGGGATTGCATTAAATGTGTAGATTGGCTTTTGGTAGTATAGACATTTTAACAGCATCTGTTCTTCCAATCAGTGAACATGGAATGTTTTTCCATTTTTTGTGTATTCAGTTTTTTTCATCAATGTTTACTGTTTTCAGAGTATAGGTCTTTCACCTCTTTGGTTGGGTTTATTCCTAGGGATCTTATTGTTTTCAGTGCAATTGTAAATGGGATTTTTTTCTTAATTTCCCTTTCTGCTGCTTCATTTTTAGTGTACAGAAATGAAGTTTTCTGTACATTGATTTTGTATCCTGCAACTTTACTGAATTCATTTATCAGTTCTAGTAGTTTTTTGGTGGAGTCTTTAGGGTTTTCTAAATATGGTATCATGTCATTTGCAAATAGTGAAAGTTTTACTTCTTCCTTACTAATTTGCATGCCCTTTATTTCTTTTTGTTTTCTGATTGCTGGGACTTCCAGTACTATGTTGAATAAAAGTGGTGAGAGTGGACATCATCATCTTGTTCCTGACCTTAGGGAGAAAGCTCTCAGTTTTTCACCATTGAGTACGATGTTAGTGATGAGTTTTTCATATATGGCTTTTATTATGTTGAGGTATGTTCTCTCTAAACCTACTTTATTTTGAGTTCTTAACATGAATGGATGTTGTATTTTGTCAAATGCTTTTTCTGCATCTCATGATTATATTGTTTTTATTCTTTCTCTTATTGATGTGGTATATCACGTTGATTGATGTGCAAATACTGAACCAACCTTGCATTCCTAGAATAAATCCTATGTTCATGGTGAATGATTTTTTTTTTAAATGTATTGTTGAATTTGGTTTGGTAATATTTTGTTGAGGATTTTTGCATCTATGTTCATCAGAGATATTGGCCTGTAGTGTTTTGTTTTGTTTTTGGTAGTGTTTTTGTCTGGTTTTGGTATTAGTGTAATGTCCTCATAGAATGGATTAGGAAGTTTTCCTTTCTCTTCCATTTCTTGGAATAATTTGAGAACAACAGGCAACTCATCTTTAAATGTTTGGTAGAATTCACCTGTGAAGCCATCTGGCCCCGGGCTTTTGTTTGTTGGGAGGGTGTGTGTGTGTGTGTGTGTGTGTGTGTGTGTGTGTGTGTGTGTTAAATACTGATTCAATTCTATTGCTAGTAATTGTTCAAATTTTCTATTTCTTCCTGATTCAGTTTTGTGAGGTCATATGTTTCTAAGAATTTATCCATTTCTTCTAGGTTGTCTGATTTGTTGGCACAAAATTTTTGTAATATTCTTTTATAATCCTTTGTATTTCTGTAGGGACCATTGTTATTTCTCCTCCATCATTTCTGATTTTATTTATTTCAGTCTTCTCTTTTTCTTGTCTGGCTAAAGCTTATCAATTTTGTGTATCCTTTCAAAGAACCAGCTCCTGGGGGTGCCTGGGTTGCTCAGTTAGTTAAGCGTCTGCCTTCAGTTCAGGTTATGATCTTGGGGTCCTGGGATCAAGCCCTGCGTTGGGCTCACTGCTTGACAGGGAGTCTGCTTCTTCCTCTCCCTCTGCCCCTCCCTCCTGCTTGCTCTCTCTCTCTAATGAGTAAATAAAATCTTAAACAACAAAACCAAAGAACCAGCTGCTGGTTTCATTGATCTGTTTTATTATTTTTTTAGTCTCTATATCATTTGTTTCTGCTCTAATATTTATATTATTTCTCTCTTTATACTGGCTTTAGGCTTTGTTCTTTTTCTAGCTCCTATAGGTTTAAGGTTAGGTTGTTTATTTTAGATGTTTCTTGAGGGTAGCCCTGTATTGCTATAAACTTTCCTCTTATAACTGCTTTCACTGTGGCAAAAGATTTTGGACTGTGTGTTTTCATTTTCATTTGTCTCCATGTATTTTTTTCTGTGATGTTGGTTGTTATTTCTCTCTCATTTGTGAATTTATTTGGATACTTTCTCTTTTCTTTTTGATAAGTCTGGCTAAGGGTTTATCAATTTTATTAATTTTTTCAAAGATCCAGTTCCTGGTTTCATTGATCCATTCTACTGGTTTTTTGTTTGTTTCTATATCATTTATTTCTGCTCTAATCTTTATTATTTCCCTTCTTTTGCTGGCTTTAGGCTTCATTTGTTGTTCTTTTTCTAGCTCCTTTAGGTGTAAGGTTAGGTTGTGTTTTTGAGAATTTTCTTGCTTCTTGAGGTAGGCCTGTATTGTAGTATACTTCCCTCCTGTGATGGCTTTTGCTGCACCCTAAAGGTTTTAGGTCGTCATGTTTTCATTTTCATTTGTTTCCATATATTTTTTTATTTCTTCTTTAATTTCCTGGTTGACCCATTCATTCTTTAATAGGATTTTCTTTAACCTCCATGTATTGTGGTCTTCCCAAATTTTTTCCTATGGTTGACTTTCAGTTTCATAGCGTTGTGGTCAGAAAATATGCACGGTATGATCCCAATCTTTCTGTATTTGTTGAGGCCTGATTTGTGACCCAGTATATGATCTATTCTGGAGAACGTTCCATGTGCACTCGAAAAGAATGTGTAATTCTGCTGCTTTAGGATAAGATGTTCTGAATATATCTGTTAAGTCCATCTGGTCCAGTGTGTCCTTCAAAGCCATGGTTTCTTTGTTGATTTTCTGCTTAGATGATCTGTCCGTTACTGTAAGTGGGGTGTTAAATTCCCCCACTATTATTATCAATGAATTTCTTTGTTTATTAATTGATTTATATAGTTGGGGGCATAAATATTTACAATTGTTAGATCTTCTTTTTGGATAGACCCCTTTATTATGATATAGTGCCCTTCTTCATCTCTTGTTACAGTCTTTGGTTTACAGTCTAGTTTGTCTGATGTAAGTATTGCTCCTCTGGCTTTCTTTTGATGTCCATTGGCATGGTAAATATTTCTCCATCCCCTCACTTTCAATCTGCAGGTGTCTTTAGGTTTAAATGGGTCTCTTGTAGGCGCATATAGATGGGTCTTTTTTTTTTTTTAATCCATTCTGACACCTTATGTCTTTTGATTGGAGCATTTGGTCCATTTACATTCAGAGTAATTACTGATATGAATTTAATGCCATTTTATTACTAGTTTTGTCATTGTTTCTGGAGACTTTCTCTATTCTTTTCTAGTCTTTGTCGCTTTTGATCTTTCTTTCCCAAAGAGTCCCCTTTAATATTTCTTGCACAGCTGGTTTAGTGGTCACGAACTCCTTCAGTTTTTGTTTTTCTGGGAAACTCTTTATCTGTGCTTCTATTCTGAAAGATAGCCTTGCAGGATAGAGTATTCTTGGTTGCAGGTCTTTTTCTTTCAGCATTTTGAATATATCATGGCCCTCTCTTCTGGCCTGCCAAGTTTCTGTAGAGAGAAGCTTCTACTAACTTTATTTGTATTCCTTTGTAAATTAGGGACTTCTTTTGTCTTGCTGCTTTTAGGATTTTTTCTTTATGTTTTGCAAATTTAACTACACTATGTGGTTGATTTTGATGGGAATTCTCTGTGCCTCCTGGATTTAGATGTCTGTTTCCCAGATTAGGGAAGTTTTCAGCTATAATTTCCTCAAATAAACCTTCTGCCCTGTTTTCTCTCTCTCCTTCTTCTGGAACTCCTATGATAGTAATGTCATGTTTCATGGAGTCACTGGGTTCCCTAAGTCTACTTCTGTAATCCAAGATTTTTCTTTCCCTCTTTTTATCAGCTTCATTATTTTCCATAATTCTATCTTCTCTATCACTTATTCATTCCTCTGTTTCTTCCATTGTCATGGTCATTATATCCAGTTGGTTTCAAATCTCAGTTATTGTATTTTCCATTTTGGCCTGGTTGGTTTTAAGTTCTTTTATCTCTGTGGTAAGGGTATCCCTGATGTCTTCTATGCTTTTCTCAAGCCCACCTGGTATCCTTATGATTGTTGCTTTAAATTCTGGATCAGGCATATTATATCTGTTTTGATTAGATCCCTGGCCATGACCTTTTCCTGTTCTTTCTTTTGGGATGAATTCCTCTGTCTTCTTCTGTGTGTTAGGAAAGCTGGTTATGTTTCCCGCTCCTGAGAGTAATGGCTTTATGAAGAAGAGGTCATACACAGTGCAGGGCCTGGCGCTTCAGGAAACGTCTCTGGTATATGCTGCGTGCACTGTGCTGCAGGGTGATGGCTGCTCTGTCCCTCAGGTTGGTCCTCCGCAGAGTTTCCCCTTGCCTGTAGTAGGGAATGTTTGGACCTTGGGCAGTGTGTGGCGAATTTTAACTAGCTATGCTCTGGTCTGCTTCTTAAAAGAGACCTGATGCTATTTCCACTAGAGCTGAAGCTTTGCAGAACTACGGTCAGTAGATGTGGTGCTTGCAGGGGTTTGGGCTGGTCCTCTGGGGGAGAGGCCCACTGTGCTTATTCTCAGTCAAACTTGCCTGAGAAAAGCAGCACCAGCAGAGTGCAGGAGGGTGGGGCTTGGTGTAAGCAGATTAGGCAGCCAGTGTTGGTGCTGTGCTGTTTATTGAAGTTAGTTTATGCTGAGGGGCAGGGGAGGGAAATGGTGCCAGCCAGCTCCTTTGTCCCTGGAGAGGGGAGTTTGTGCTTGTACTTTCAGGGAAGCCCTCCCAAAAGAGCAAATAATTTCCCCTAGTGTATCCTAGGTGTGTTTCAGATTGCTGTTTTCACACTGTGTCTGGGTTGCTTGCCTGCCTGGAGCAACGCAGTGCACTTTGAGCTCTATCTCAGCCAGGTGGGCTGAGTTTTAAAACTCCAAACTTTAGGGACCTGGTGTGGTGGGGACTTGCGCTGGTCTTCTGGGGGAGAGTCTCGTCACACTGGGATTGATGCAGGTTTGACACACAAGGGCAGTCACAGCAGAGCACAGGAACGTGGGGTTTGGAGCATAGCACACTATCAAGCCAGTGTCCAGGTTAGCCACCCTCAGCAAGTATCTCAGGCGACCATGCTGGAGGAGAGGGCAGGGGAGGGAAATGGTGCCCACCAGCTTCTTTGTCCCCAGAGAGGCAGTGCCACCTCTTCCAGTGCATCTCTGGAGATCCTCAGAGTGTGCTGTCTGCCCCTGGGTTACCTGTCTGACTTTTCTCTACAGGAGCACTGCAGCATCCTCAAGCATCTATTCCAGCCATGCTGGGTACCTCTAAAACTCCATTCTTGGAGCCCACTCAGCCCCTCTCATTTTCCCAGGCAATGGCTTTGGGGAAGTGTTTTCCTTGTGCGATCCCCTCGGCCCTTCTCTCTCCGTGACCAGGACTCCCACAGTATACACGATCCTTTTTCTCCCCCAAACTGTGTCTCTGCACCTCCTCTAGTTGTGTTTTTTTCTGTCAGTTTTCAGATTGACTTCTTGGGTATTCAGAATGATTTGATATAGATCAAGCTGTGTTCCAGGGACAGGGCAAGCCTAGGGTCCTTCTACTACTCTGCCATCTTAGCCCCCACCCACCCCCATCTCCATGTATTTTTTTAAATTTCCTCTTTGATCTCCTGGTTCATCTATTCATTGTTTGATAGCATGTTGGTTAGCCTCTCTGTATTTGTGTTCTTTCCAGATTTGTTCTTGTAATTGATTGCTAGTTTCATACCATTGTGGTTGAGAAGGATGCATGATAGGATTTCAGTCTTCCTGAATCAGACTTGTTTTGTGGCCTAACCTGTGATCTGTCCTGGAGAATATTTCATGTACCCTTGAAAAAAAAATGTGTTTTCTGCCATTTATGGATGGAATATTCTGTATATGTCTGTTAGGTCCATCCGGCCTAATGTGTCATTCAAATATACGATAACCTTTTTGATTTTCTGTCTGGACAATAACACTCCACTTACATCAATGGATTGAAAGTCCCCTACTATTTTTATATTACTGTCAATTCCTCCCTTGCTGTCTGTTAATATTTGCTATATGTATTTAGGTACTCCCATGTTGGGTGCATAGACATTTACAATTGTTATATACTCTTGTTGGATTCTTCCCTTTATCTTATGTAATGCCCTTCTTTGTCTCTTGCTACAGTCTTTATTTTAAGGTCTATTTTGTCTGATATAAGTATTGCTACCCAAGCTTTTTTTTTTTTTACTTCCACTTGCATGATAAATGTTTTTCTATCCCTCGCTTTCAGTATTTATTTTTTTGAGACAGCACAAGAGGGGAGGAGGATCAGAGGGAGAAGCAGACCCCCCCCTGAGCAGGGAGCCTGACATGGGGCTTGATCCCAAGACCCTTAGATCATGACCTGAGTGGAAGGCAGACATTTAGCAGACTGAGCCACCCAGGTGCCTTTCTGTCCTTCACTTTCAATCTTCATTTGGCTTTAGGTCTGAAGTGAGTCTTTTGTAGACAGCAAATAGATGGGTCTTGCTTTTTTATTCATTCAGTTACCCTATGTCTTTGATTAGAGCATTTAGTCCATTTTCATTCAGAGTAATTATTGATAGGCATGTACTTACTGCCATTTTGTTACTTATAGTTGTTTTTATAGTTCTTCTACTTTTGCTCTCTCTTCCCTTGGGGTTTGATGGCTTTCTTTAGTGTTATGCTTGGATTCCTTTCTCTTTTTTTGTGAGCATATCTGTTATAGGTTTCTCATTGGCATTGACTTATTTTACCAAACTGTGAAGACTCAGATATAAATACTGAGGCCCACAGAAGTTAGTTGTGTCAGGCAAATTAGAAAAGAAGAAATAAAAATTAAATTTAATGAATACTTACTATATGCCAGGCAATATATTTCATGTTTTATATACTTTTTTATAAGAAAGTATCATTCCCCCATTTCACAGTTGAAAATGGAGGTCACACAGCTAATGTTGGTGATCTATCTTTATACTAAAAGCCAGATAGCCCAAGTATTGGGCAAGTCCTCTTTCCAGTGCATGATGTTGCCTGTTCCCAACTCTTTGAGACAAAAGTCACTCCAGACAGATCTTTACAATTCACCTGTTAAAATATATTATCCAGACCTCTCCATTTTTTTCTAGCACAAAAAGACACTTTTGTAACCAGTCCTCACCTGTTTACTGATTAACATGACTACATTTCATACCCGTGGGTAAGGGGTTTGCTGCAAGCAGTATTGATTCTGAAATGAAAACCTAAGTTATCATTCCCATGTCTTGCCAAATATGATAAAAATAGAACATCACAAAAATCTCCAATTGATGCTTTGGCCAAGCCTTCATCAGAGTTGCTGAGAGACCACATGTTCCCTTTCAGGGCAAAAAATCAGCTAAAAGGGAAAGCGGGGGAAGGAAAGAGAACTCCCAGAGAAAAGACAAACACACAGAGTAGAATTAACATTATGAGGAGGAATGGCCAAAAGAGGATGTGATCCAAGACAGCAAGTGACATGAACAGAGATGAGTGTGAAGAGCAGGCATCCTGCAACAAAGGAAGAGTAAATAAAACCAAGGATCATGGAGGACATTAGGGGAAGGGGGGAAAATCAGAGGAGGAGATGAACCATGAGAGACTATGGACTCTGGGAAACAATCTGAGGGGAGGGGGTGGGGGGGATGGGTTAGTCCAGTGATGGGTATTAAGGAGGGCACGTATTGCATGGAGCACTGGGTATTATATGCAAACAATGAATCATGGAACACTACATAAAAAATTAAATAAAAAAATAAATAAAACCAAGAATCGCTTTAAAGAAGAAGAAAAAACTGAGCAGATGAAGGGTCCCAAAATAATAAAGTATAAAGTCAATCATTGGTATTTACCTAGAAAGAAGAAAATCCTGAACAGCAGGCAGTGACCAAATCATTTGCATACTGCTTTGAAATGCACTTTTGCTTTGGAGAAGAGATTCTGGGAAAGCTAAGACATACTCCAAATGTACTTAATTGCTCTATTTCCTAGCACATTCTACCAGGTGGAGGTGGAACATGCTTCAAAGAATCCCTTTCAATTACATTCCAGTTACTCCACTAAGTTGATAAGGAATCTGCAGAAAACTTACCACTTGGATTATATAAAGAAGGTCAACCCGGTAAGTTGTGACTGAGGAAATTTATCTAAGAAAATAAAGTTGGAACCGTGATTGAAAAGTGAAAGGAGATCATGGATATGAAGAATCATGTATCAACTGAAGATGAATTTTTAAAGCTGAAAATTGAAATCAAAACCAATTTGGAGTGTGGGGAAAAGAAGAGACCCATAGACTGGAACTGTGCCCAGAAAGTAGACAGAGGCAGACCACGCAGGATCACAAAGAAAGTATTAAGGATGATAAAGTATATCCTCAGATCACCAGGAAGCAACTACTGATCTTAGGAGAATGAGAGGATGGTAAGACAGAGGAATAATATAACCAAATTTACATTTTGTAAAGATTGCTCTAGCCAGTATGTGGGGAATGGATAGTAAGAGGCTAGATTAGATGCCAGGAGACCAGGCAGAAAGTTACTAAAAATGGTCTAGGGGCACCTGGGTGGCTCAGTTGTTGGGCGTCTGCCTTCGGCTCGGGTCATGATCCCAGAGTCCTGGGATCGAGCCCCACATCGGGCTCCCTGCTCCGCGGGAGGCCTGCTTCTCCCTCTCCCACTCCCCCTGCTTGTGTTCCCTCTCTGGCTGTCTTTCTCTCTGTCAAATAAATAAAATAAAAAAAAACCTTTAAAAAAAAATGGTCTAGATAAGAGGGAATGGCTGCTTGGACCATGGTGATGATAGTGAAGGAGAGAGGTGGAAGGATTTGAGAAATATTTGAAATAAAACAGATAAGGCTTCATGATGCCTTAGATATAAAGAATGGGAGAGAAGTTGATAAGGACTGAGGTGATGTTATTAGAAGAGTTTTGTCATCCTGTATTAATTAGGAGTCTGTAGGTTGCAAATGATACAGATTCTAAACTCAACCTGGCTTAGACAAAAAAACAAAAGTAGTTGCTGCTTTAACTGATAAGTCCAGAGATACATCTAAAATAAGATGCTACTTTATTCTGGGGCTAAAATGATATTACTGGACTTGACCTTTTCCCTATTCTTGGTTCTGCCTCCCTCCATTCTCAAAACCCCCATGTGGTGGCGAGTTGACAATTAGTAGTTCCAGATCAACAAGTCCAAAGACAAAGAAGAAGGTTCTCTCCACAGAAGATACCTTAGAGCCTTGAATCCATTCTCAATACATCAACATGAAAAGTGAGGGACGGGGGATGAAGATTTTTCCCCAAAGGAAATTCAGGGTACTACTACCAAAGCAAGGGGAAAACAGATGCTGGTGGCCAACAGTGATGCCTTTCATTACACATTTCCAGTAATGCCACAGCAGTCTAGACAAATGCTTCTTGCTTTGAAATCATGCTTATTTATAAACATACCCACACTCAGTTGAATAGAATGGATGTAGTTTTTTTTATTTTAGAGAGACAGAGCATGCAAGTGTGAGGAGGGGCAGAGGCAGAATCCTCAAGCAGGCTCCCACTGAGCACACAGCCTGACCCAGGGCTCGATCCCAGGACCTTGAGATCATGACCTGAGCAGAAATCAAGAGTCAGCCACTTAACCGATTGAGCCACCCAGGCACCCCAAGAGTCGGCATAGTTTATAGCCAGACTATTTACCTTACATAGTATGAGGCTACTTAAGGTTTTCAAAACTTTCTGACATTGTGAAATTATTTATAATTTGGTTCTGAGCAATTGATGAGATCCATCATTTTGTGATCTCTTTGTTACTCAAGCAAAGTAAAAGCTTTGAAATGATTTTGAGGCATTATTTTGTTCTTGAAGAGGAATAATTAAGTTATGCAAATAAATATGTTTGATGCCTAAAATATTTGGTAGCTATAGTGTATATCTGACTCTGCAGGCAAAGAAGCTGAAAACAAAGTAAGCATGTGGTAAATCAGGGGTCCTGGCTTAGATTACAGTCACGTTGTTGCTTACTTACAGATTGTTGATTAGGTCCAACACATGCCTCTGCTGCTGTGGTAGCCATGCATGATACTTCATGGGTTCACATCCTGCCTCTGCCATTTGCTAGCTGTGTGACCTGAAGCAAGTTATTCAACCTCTTCCTTATCTGTAACATGGGAATAACAGTGGTACTGCTTTACATGGCTGTTGTAAGGATTAAATCAGTTAAAATTTGTAATATGCTTAAAATAGTGCCTGGTACATAATAAGTGCTACCCTATGTGTTTTCTCAGTGCACTTGAGAGGTTTTATTAAACCTTTCAGGTCTCGGTTTACTTATCTGTAAAATAAACACGATGGTATCTGCAATTTCCCAGGATATTAAATAAGATAATTGTACATAGAACTCCTAGCACAAAGCTTTGCATAAAGCAGCCATTCAGTAAATATGGTTCTTCTTTCTCCTTTCAAAGACTGAAAGACTATGTAGGTTAATAAATATTGGAAGGGAACCTAATTCCATTCCTATCCAGTAATTTTCTCTTTCTGCATCTTTCATTATTTCTCTGTAGCCCTCACCAGCACACTCCCACTAGGCCATCAAGTTTACCACCACACACCTAGCACCATGCACACCCTAGCACACATCGATTGGCACACAGGAGATGCTCAATTTAAATAGTTGCTAAACAAGTCATTATTCAGCTCTTCACTTGAATGTACTTTGTCCACCCAGTGGTATCTTCAAATATTTTGAGATAGACTTAGCAAAATGAACAACTCCTGATCCAGACACTTTTTCTCTTTCCGTTAAAAATTCCATTTATAGAAAATAACTGAGCAGGGCAGCAACCAGCTGTCACTTCGTGTCGACATGTGCAAGCGCACAGCCCTGTGTGACGAGCATAGTTCTTGAGTTGTGCCGTGTTACACTCTGTCAAATGGAATATGTTAGGAAAAGAAGTGTTAGCCCACAACTTTAAAGTTACAAGTAGGTATTTTGCAGATAGAAAAATAAGGGATGTGAAAGATATGTCCTTAAAAAAAAAAAAAGCCTTTTTGCTTTCAAAAAGTTTTAACTTAAGATAGGACTGATCTTAGTCTAAACCATTATACCAGAAGAAACTTTAAGATGTTCCTCATCTTCTCAATCCTCTTCCATTGTTTCTATTGTCCTGGGCAATAAATTTCAGTATTTGATCAAATAATGGCAGATTTCATGGTATCCCATTCAGGTATCCCCAGTTTATCTATAATGATTTTCCTCTTGTCAGCTCATTTCTTAAACCTTTGCTGAATCTGGTTTCAGTGGTACTATAAACAATCATCATTGCATTGTAAAACTGGAAACTCTCCACTAAAATAGTGTTTTGATCCAGGTTGCCATAGTAATAAGTGTATGCTCCCCTCTTTGGAGGCCTTGTTATATGAAGTATCTGTGATTTGCTCAGAATGGCCCCAGTTCATCTGTCAAAATGGGTTTTTCCTTTTTTAAAATAATGATCTAGAAAATCCCACAGCGGCCACAAATATTTTACAACCATAACGAGGAGCATTGGAGTAGTCAAGCTTTATAAATCTATGCCATTATTACATTAGAATAAATCATGTTTCTTAGGTATATTACATAGGCCTGTGTAAGCCTAATTTCAGGTTTGCTATGCAACAAGGGTGCGGTTGTTTATAAGGAAAAGAGAATTATTAAGTGTGACTTCAAAAATGCATCATATGTCAGTTCATGTAGAGAGACCCTGGAGCAAAAAAATGGAAATTACTTCTTATTTCTATCAAAATACTGCAAATAGCTATTCAGGTTCAAACTTAGTTACAATTAGAATGTGATGAGCAATGATTTTTTATAACAGCATGAAATTGTACATTCCATTCACGTTTGGATTCAAATTATTCATTGGTAGGAGGGAGAAAAAAAATGAGAAATCCTGCAAATTTATCCGTGTCACCATGAAAAAAAATATGATGGTACATTATTTGAAATAAAAATGTTCCAGTCAGTTACAGTAATTTGATACAAGAACTATGGTATTTTTTTTCCTGCAGGAATGAGAGTAAACAAACACTATATCAACAAACCAGCAATAGAATCCACAAAAAGGTGTAAGATCATTTTTCATCTAAGACAAATGGTTAAGTTGGTTACTTTCTGTAAGTCACTACCAGCTACAGGGTTATTTTATGTAATTCACTGCTGGCTACTGCCTCATAATAGCTGATGTGGGAATATTAAAAACATCAGTGGGCGAAAGAACAGGAAGAATCCATCTGTATTCAATGAATTCTAATTAAAAAGTACTTACAGCACAATGAAGTAGCTGCCAACTTTATTCCCTCTTCCTAACCACAAACCACACACACGGAGTATTAGTCTTCTGCTATTTGTATCCTGCTAAACAAGCAGAAAGCTAGCCAAGAACCAGACACACATTTCCTTGCATTTTTCAGGTGACTTAGTTTTAAACAACTGCAGCCCCAGAAGACATTCAGGGGCAGAGGTGGTGCACATCTTCTGTTATAATTGACCTGGGCTTTGAGATTTCTCTGTCATGATGTATCCCAGAATGTTGCATGATGGGAAGACCCTTGTTATTCCTCCACCAGCCGAGCCAAACGGACAAGATCAAGTAGGCCTGGGACTTGGGAAAAAAGGGAAGAAATATTGACAGATAAGTAACCACTCCAGGAAATGACAGGCAGCTGGAGCAGGGTCGGGACTCTCAGGATTCAAATGTAATCCTTTAACCTCATGCTCAAACTCTGTAATCTTTCAATGAGATGGAAGAGAGGAAGGAAAAAAGCAAATTGCTTAATCAAAGCCCTTAATATGTGACCAGGATTAGTAACTAAGTAAGAATGACAACCTGCAGGTATAAAAAGGCTTCGTAAAATAGACTCAGTACTAATGAAGTTGTGTCTGCAGAGCTGAGAATAAGGAAAAGGTAACCTGGCATTTCAGTTGGCACAGATGCCTTTCTCTGTGAGAAGCGGGCATTCAAAAGTGTTTTCCTGACTTCCAAGAGGAAGGGCTGTAGCCTGCATTCTTTCTGGGTGGCAGAGCTCCCATTTCACCCACATTGTATAAAATCTTCTTTATCTAATAGACAACATAACAGGTGTCAGTAGGGTTTCTGTCTAAAGAAGAAGAATAGGCTTTGGCGTAAGTCATTTGCTGCTGGGGGCACTAAAAGATGTCGGGGTTCTTCTTCAGAAAGGAAGTGCTAACAGGCTAAAGTGGCCCTTGTCAATTCACATTAAAAATGGAAAATAATAGCACACTGGATTTATACAGCATCCTTGGAGGCAACCATCCATGTTATGAGTTTTTGTATTAACCTTCAGAAATGGTGGGAAGTGTGCATCAATAACTCCATTATAGGACAGGGCATTTTTGTTATCACCATAATCATAGTTAAGTAGCAAGAGCATTTTTATTAAAAACAATGTATTTCAGCCATTTTGCCTTCCTTCTCCCTGATACATTAGCAGTCTTCCATCAGGTAAGCAACCAGAAATGCTTTATATCACTGTGACAGGCTGATCCTGGCTAAACTCCTGGAAGAGTAGGTATATGGGGTCTACAGTTGACCCTCCCCCCCCCCCACTGCCTCTTTCCTAGTTTTGTATCAGTTATCTAACACTCCAAAATGTAGCTTAAAACAAGATAAATTTATTCTCTTACAGTTCTGAATATCAGGCTTAGTAGGATCTTTTCTGAACAGGTCTTTCAAGCTGCAAAAGAACTGTCAGCCAGGGCTACATCACATAAAGGTTTCATTGGGGCTGGAAGATCTGCCTGTAAGAAGGCTCACTCTCATGGCTGGTGGCTACTGTCCTTAGTTCCTCATCTGTACCACCTCTTTGCAAGGCTAGTTTTTCCTGGAGCAGGTGATCTAAGAGAAAGAGTGGGGGACAGTGTCCTTTATAAGCTAATCTTGGCAGGGCATATTCTCACGTCTTCTGTATGCCTCCTCACACAGACTGACCCTGGCATAATGTGGGAAATGACTACTGCACGAGGGAGTGAACACTAGGAGACAAGACCCATTGGGGAACAGCTGGAGGCTGGAACAATGTATACTACTAAATACGATGCCTTTGGTTATTTTGGGATAGAAAAGTATGTGTGCTGGATTCAGAAAGAACACTGTGATGTCCACTCTCAGTTCATGCTCCATAGGGAGTCCATAGACCAAAGCTGAGAGGCCCTTTTCAAAATGGACTTTGTGAGACTTTGGACATGAACAGGGTTGATTCTGTACCCACATGATAGAGTGGGAGAGGACCATAGGGCAGCAACACATGGCTGCAGTGCCTGCTATGTCCACCAGGAGGTCAGGGATGAGAGGTACCCCCAAAGGATTGGGGCAGCCATGGTGAAGAGATGCTTCTTCAAAAGGCCTATAGCTAGGAGAAGGGTAGAAGACTATGAGCAGTGGGATTCTCCTTAGAGAATAAAAATATTTGGACAGGCAAAATGCTGCCATTATGCAGATGGATACTAATCAGTGAAGTTTATCAACAGTTACGTGTTTTTTTAATTTAAATTCAATTAGCTAAACATATAGTACATCATTAGTTTCAGATGTAGTGTTATTTGAATTTTCAACAGTGAAGTTAAACACTATATAATTACAGATCTGCAGTACATGCTCTGAGCGGGCTAGGGTAACTCAAATGTCACAGACCTTGTCACATCAAAGATTCCTAAGCCACACATTCAGCAACAACTGAGCATACACTCTGAATTCTTTGCTGAGCCAGCTTTCAACATATCCACCTCTTCTTTTGTCTCGGACTCTCTCCTTTCTAATCCCTACTACATCTCTTTTCTCCTGCTCCATCCCATAATGAGCAGACTTAATATTCTCCATCCAGATAGAGCATCTGCTCAGACAGACATCCCTGGAGCATTTTCCCCTGGAATTGCCTGTTTGTGAGCTCCATGAATAGATCACTAATGGAGGGACCATATTCCTTTTTTTTAAATCTCTAATAAATACCTAGTATAGCATCTGGAATATCAAAGGTCCTTACTCAATGTTTAAATCTAATAGAATTATGGCTCTACTCCTGACTCATCACATATCTCCGCTAATGCCAAAGCAGTTTTAACTTTCAGGATATTCGTCCTAATGTCATTCATTTCTCCATTATTCTGTGCAAATACCTAATATATGCCAGATATAGACTAGGCGCTGGCTTTGCAGTGATGAGCAAACCTACAGGACGTTTTAAAGAACTATTTCATGAGAGAGATGCTAAACTGCTATTGAGAGGACAGAATTGGGCTCTGTGAGTGGCACTTACCAGGACATAGAGGACACTTTAGTTCTGGGGTTGCTGAATACTGGGAAGGAATCACCTTGGCCTATAAGTTGCTTTCCAGCACTAAAAGTCTGGATGATCATTTGTCAGGACTACTATATAACAGTAATAGTGGCTAACAGTTACAAGGTTCTATCACTGCCGTTTTAGAGACAGCTGTAGTTCTTTAGGAGAGTTTCCATTCAAGATGGCAATGTAAGAGGACCCTGAACTCACCTCCTCCAGGGACGCACCTTCCTAAAGAACTGAGGGCTGACTAGCTTCTGCACAACAAAAAAATAAAACAGCAAGAGAGGATGAAAGGGTCCCCCACTCCTAATGCTGCAAACTGCAGTAGGGAGAGACCAGGAACAGATTTGTCTGCCCTGGGCATGGAAAATAGTCCTGATTTAGAAGTGCACCTAGAATGCAAAGGACCCAGCCCTAGAACCCCACCAAACAACAGGGGAGCTGCTGGAACTCTTTCCAGGTCAGAGGAGCTGGCAAGCACCATGGTTTACAATCCCCATCCACCTCAGGTGCAGATGGGAGCAGGGTCTGGATGCCATAGCTGACCTGCAACCTCAGTGATTCCCAAGCCCCTCCCACACCAGCCCCAGAGGCACGGAAAAAAGCCACAGTTTAAAAGAGCCAGCTCTAGAACTCTATCAAGCAGAGAACAGGTGGGTGAGCTACTGGAACTCTCTTTGCATGGGAGGGGCTGGGGACCGCTACAGTTTACATTCCTCCTCTACCTTGATGCCATGAACAGGAGCAGCTTCTGGGTGCCCTCACCAACCTACCACCTCAGTGATCCCCAGCACAGCACACAGAGCCACCCCTGGTCAGCACTAACTACAACTACACATAACACCCCCAGAACACTCCAGGCCTGTACCACTTTGACTCCAGACAGCTTGCTCAGATACTCCTGTCACAGAGTACTCTGGGACCTCCCAGCTCATGCCTGCTTTAGCTCAAGCCACCCCACTAGGGTGCCCTCTGCATGGAACACCCTGGAAACCCCTGACCCACCTTGATTTCATCCACACTGTCATGGCACCTCTTATGCTTAGCACCTCAGGACACCCTAGCCTACACCCATTTCAGCTGTCCTACTATGGCACCCTTTGTGCAGAGAGCCAAGAGACTGTCCTGGCCACTTCAGCTCCAGCCACTCTCCCATGGCATGCTCTAAGCAGACAGCCCAGGAACACTCCTGCTTAAATCCATTTCAGCTATCCTGCCAAGATACCCTCTGCATGTAGAGGCCTAGGACTCCCACAGCTTGCACTCACTCCAGCTATTCTGCAAGGGTACATCCTCCTTAGAGAGCCTCAGACTACCCTGGCCCACCCACTCCAGCTCCAGCTATACCACCAGGGCAGCCCCAGCACAGAGTGCCCTGTGAACCTCCATCCATACAAGCCACAACACCAGCCAGTGAAAGTCACCAAGCACACAGAGTCTACAGGGACAACCACATCCAAGAACATTCCTCAAGTTTAGGAGGAATAACTGTTCCACCTAATTCGTAGAAACAAATACAGACAGTCAAGCAAAGTGGAGAGACTGAAGAATATACTCTAAAAGAAATAAGACAAAACCTCAGAAAAAGAACTAAATGAAATGGAGATAAGCAGTATAACTGAAAAAGAGTTTAAAGTAAATCGTAAATGTCCTTGCCCGGTTGGGGAGAAGAGTGGAAGAACTCTGTGAGACCTTCAACAAAGACATAGGAAATATAAAAAAGAATCAATTAGAGTTGAATAATACAATAACTAAAGTGAAAAATTCACTAGAGGGAATCAACAGATTAGTGGGTGCAGAATAACAGATCAGTGATCTGAAAGGGTAATGGATAGCACCCAAGCTGAAGAGCTAAAAGAAAAAATAATTTTAAAAAGTGAGGGTAAGTTAAAGGATCTCTTGGACAACATCAAATGAACAAACACTCTCATTACAGGGGTCCCAGAAAGAGGAGAGAGAGGGGGGCAGAAAACTTCTCTAACATAGGGAAGAAAATAGACATCCAGTTTCAGGAAGCACAGAATTCCAAACAAGATAAACCCAAGGAGGTCCATACCCTGACACATAATTAAAATGTCAAAGGTAAAGACAAAGAGAGAATTTAAAAAGCTAGCAATAGAAAATAAAATAGTTATATACAAGGGCAACCCCATAAGGCTATCAGCTGATTTTCCAGCAGAAACTTTTTAAGCCAGAAGAGAGTGGCATCATGTACTTGAAGTGCTGAAAGGAAAAAACCTATAACAAACAATATTCTACCCAGCAAGTTTATCATCCAGAATTTAAGAAGAAATAGTTTCCCAGACAAACAAAAGTTAATCACCACTAAATTAGCCTTACAAAAATGTTAAAAGGACTTCTTTATGTGGAAAAAAAGGAGGCCATAATTAGATGTAAGAAAATTATGAATAAAAAGATGTAAAATATGACAACATATACATAAAACGTGGAGGAGGGGGGCACCTGGGTGGCTCAGTTGGTTATCATCTGCCTTCTGCTCAGGTCATGATCTCGAGTCCTGGGATAGAGCCCCACGTCTGGCTCCCTGTCCACGTCTGTTTCTCCCTCTCCCTTTGCCCCTCCCCATAGCTCATGCTCTCCCTCAAATAAATAAATAAAATCTTTTTTTTAAAAAGTGGAGGAGGAAGTAAAAAATTTTAGAATATGTTCGATCTTAAATAATCATCACCTTAATATAGACTGCTATATACTTAGGATGTTGTATATGAACTTCATGGTAACCACAAACCCAAAACCTGTAATAGATACACAGAAAAGAAAGAAAGCCAAACTTAACACTAGAGAAATTCATCAATCACAAAGAAGGTAAAATGAGAAGAAAACAACAGAGAAGAACTACAAAAACAACCTGGCAAGAAGTATGTACCTATCAATAATTACATTAAATGTAAATGGTCTAAATACTCTAATTGAAAGACACAGGGTGGGTGGCGAAATGTATTTAAAAACATGACCCAGCTATATTCTGCCTACAAGGGTCTCATTTTTTTTTAAGACTTCATTTATTTTAGAGAGAGAGACAAGCAGACTCCTTGTCGAACGCAGAGCCCAAGGCAGAGCTCCATCTCATGACCCTGAGATCATGACCTGAGCTGAAATCAAGAGTCAGATGCTCAACCAACTGAGCCACCCAGGCACCCCAAGGGACTCATTTTTACCTAAAGACACACACAGACTAAAAGTCAAGAAATGGAAAAAGATATCCTATGCTAATGGACACGGGGGAGGGGGAAAATCAGGGGTGTGATGTTAAAATCTACTTTGATGTAAAAACAAAAACTGTAGCAAGAGGCAAAGAAGGGCATTACATAAAGATAAAGAGAACAATCTAACAAAAGGATATAATAATTGTAAATGTCTATGCACCCAACATGGGAGCACCTAAATACATTTAGCAAATATTAGCAGACATACAGGCAGAAATTGACAGTAATACAATAATAGTAGGGGACTTTAACACCCCACTTACAGCAACAGAAAGATCATCTGGGCAGAAAATTAATAAGGAAACAGTGGCTTTGAATGACACATTAAACCAGATGGACTTAACACATATATAACAGAACATTTCATCCAAAAACAACAGAATACACATTCTTTTCAATACACATTCTTTCCATTCTTCACATGGAACATTCTCCAGGAAAGATCACATGTTAGGCCACAAACCAAGTATCAATAAATTTAAGATGATTGAAATCCTATCCTTTATCTTTTCAAACCACAACAGTATGGAGTTAGAAGTCAATTGCAAGGGAAAAATTGGAAAAAAAACCCACAAATGTGTGGAGGATAAACAACATGCTACTAAAGAAGAAATAAATACATGGAGACAAATAAAAATGAAAACACAACAGTCCAAAATCTTTGGGACATAGTGAAAGCAGTTATAACAGGGAAATATACAGCAATATAGGCCTACTTCAGGAAATAAGGAAAAGTTCAAATAATCTAACCCTACATCTAAAGGAACTAGAAAAAGAAGAATGAACAAAGCCCAAAGTGAGTAGAAGAAAGGAAATAATAAGATCAGAGCAGATACAAATGGCATATAGTCTTAAAATAATAAAATCAGGAGCTGGTTCTTTGAAAATATAAACAAAAGTGCTAAACTTTTAGCCAAATTCATCAAGAGAGAGAAAACCCAAATAAATCAGAAATGAC
The DNA here is from genome assembly GCF_004348235.1 of Phoca vitulina. NCBI lineage: Eukaryota > Metazoa > Chordata > Mammalia > Carnivora > Phocidae > Phoca > Phoca vitulina. The sequence goes on from NW_022589705.1 coordinate 26,961,416, forward strand.
AGAGGAGAAGTAACAACTGATACCACAGAAATACAAAAGAATGTAAGAGAGTACTACAAAAAATCACATGCCAACAAATTGGACAATGTAGAATAAATAGATAAATTCCTTGAAGCCTATAATCTTGCAAGAAAGAAATAGAAAATCTAAACAGAGCAGTTATTAGTAATGAAATGAATTGGTAATCAAAAAACTACCAAAAAAGAAAGAAAAGCCCAGGACCAGATGGCTTCACACGTTAAATCTACCAACACATGAAAAAGAGTTAATATGTATTCTTCTCAAACTATTCCAAAATAGAAGAGGAAGGAAAGCCTCCAAATACATCCTACAAAGCCAATATTATCCTGATACCAGAACCAAACTAAGATACCACACACAAAAAAGAAAATAGTTAGCAAGTTGCATTAAACAATATGTTAAAACGATCATTCACCACAATCTAGTGAGATTTATCCCAGAGATACAAGGATAGTTCAATATTCACAAATCAATCAACATGAAACACCACATTAAGAAAACAAAGGATAAAAATCATATGATCATCTCAGTAGATGCAGAAAAAGCATGTGACAATTCAACATCCATTCATGATAAAACCTCTCAAAAAAGTAGGTTTAGAGGGAACATACCTCAACATAGTAAAGGCCATATATGAAAAACCCAAAGCTAACATCATATTCAATGGTGCAAAACAGAGCTTTCCCCATAAGTTCAGGTCCAGTGTCACCACTTGTATTCAACATAATACTGGAAGTCCTAGCCATCACCATCAGACAAGAAAAATAAAAGGCATCCAAATTGGTAAGGAAGAAGTAAAACTTACACCATTTGCAGATGACATTATACTACATATAGAAAACCCTGACAACTCCACCAAAAAACTATTAAAGTCAGTAACATTGCAAGATACAAAGTTAATACGCTGAAATTGACTGTGTTTCTGTACACTAATAAAGTAGCAGAAAGAGAAATTCAGAAAACAATTTTATCTACAATTGCATCAGAAAGAACAAAATACCTGGGAATAAACTGAACCAAGGAGGTAAAAGACCTATACTCTGAAAACTATAACTGTATAATTTATATTTCATGCTCATGGATTGGGAGAAAGTCCATACTTTCCAAAGCAATCTACATATTTAATGCAATCCCTATCAAAATAACATTTTTCACCAAATTAGAACAAATAATCCTAAAATGTGTATGGAACCACAAAAGACCCCAAATGGGCAAAGCAGTCTTGGCAAAGAACAAAGCTGGAGGCCTCATAATCCCAGATTTCAAGATATACTACACAAAGCTACTACAATAATCAAAACAGTATGGTACTGGCACAAAAATAGACACATAGATCAATAGAACAGAATAGAGAACCCAGAAAATAAACCTATGCTTTTATGGTCAATTAATCTATGACAAAGGAGACAAGAATACACAATGAGAAAAAGGCAGTCTCCTCAATACATGGTGTTGGGAGAACTGGAAAGCTACATGCAAAAGAATGAAACTGGACCACTTTCTTAGACCACACACAAAAATGAACTCAAAATAGATTAAAGACCTACATGTGAGATCTGAAACTATAAAACTCCTGGAATAGAGCACAGTCAGTAATTTCTTTCTATAGCCGATGTCAAACGTTTTTCTAGATATATCTCCTAAGACAAGTGAAACAAAAGCAAGAAGAAACTATTGGGACTATACCAAAATAAAAAGCTTTTGCACAGTGAAAGAAGCCATCAGCAAAACAAAAGCAAACAAATGCATCTTAATGAATGGGAGAAGATATTTGCAAATGATATATCTGATAAGGGGTTAATATCTAAAATATATAAAGAACTTACGAAGTTTAGCACCAAAATAATCATCATCATCATCATCAGTCATCATCTGATCAAAATAATGGGTAGAGGACCTGAATAGTCATTTTTTTCCAAAGAAGACATACAGATGACCAACAGACACATGAAAAGAGGTTCAACATTACTAATCATCAAGGAAATTAAAATCAAAACCACAGTGAGATATTTCATCGTATACCTGTCAGAATGGCTAGAATCAAAAAAAAAGAAATAACAAGTGTTGGCAAGAATGTGGGGAAAATGGAACCCTCATGCATTATTGGGGAGGGAGGGAACATAAATAAGTATGACCACTGTGGAAAACAGTATGGGGGTTTCTACAAAAATTAGAAATGCCATATGATCCAATAATTCCACTACTGGGTATTTACCTGAAGAAAATGAAAACACTAATTCTAAAGTTATGTGCATCCCTATGTTTGTTGCAGCATTATTTACAATAGCCAAGATATGGAAGCCACCCAAATGTTATGAAAAGATAAGGAAGATGTGGTATACATATAAAATGGAATTTAGTCATAAAGAAGAATGAGATCTTGTTATTTGCAGCAACACAGATGTATCTAGAGAATATAATGTTAAGTGAAGTCAGAGAAAGACAAATATCTAAGATTTCACTTATATGTGGCATCTAAAAAACAAATGATTGAACAAAGAGAAAGCAGAATGAGACCTATAGAGAACAAAAAGAAAAGCAGCCAAAAATTTATTTTAAAATACTGAAAAATACAAATTAAAAATCATCTATAATCCTACCACTTAAAGATTAATCAAAGAAAGAAAAAGGCCTCAGCTCCTCTAAGTCTGCCCTCCATTGTTCATAGCTTGGCTAAATTCATCAAAAGATAAAGGCAATTGATAATATTAATGAGAATTAATAATGAAAAGAAATATGTGACACGGTGTTGGTTGACATATTTGTGTGTATATTTTTTTCATACATACACACACAAACACACACATATATGTAAGTACAATTTTAGAGTTGACTGATTTAAATCATGACTTGAACTGCATCTGACTCAACATTAAAAATGGAAACTGGCTTTTAAAATAAATCATTTTATGATTTTTTTTCTTCCATTTCTTCTTTTGCCTAAAGACTAAATACAGGTGAGGGTTTTTGAATTTGGGGAGTGTCTTCTATTCACCCTCCCTTCAAGGTAAAACAAGGCAGAGTGGGCCTGGGAGTGAGTGTATACTCACTGGATGCATGGAGAGGTGGCACTCACCCCCAGGATGCAGGAATAATCTACAAGAGTGCTCTCAGAGCAGTTACTTGCTGTTCCTCCCCATAAAGCCATTCCTCCTCCTGTCTCCCTCATCTCAGGAAATGGCACCTTCCATGCAGCTGCACAGGCCAACAACATAGGAGTCATCCTTGATTTCTCTATTTTCCCGTACTCTCCACATCCAGCCCATTAGCAAGTCCTTGGGATGCTGCCTCCAGATAGATCCCAGAACTGACCACTTCCCTCCACCATGTAGGCAACCAGCATTTCCTGCTGAGGATATTGCAGTAGTCTCCCTGCCTCCTCTTATTAGCTATAATCCTTTTGCACGTAGCACCTGGAGTGGCTTACTTATTAAATATAAATCCAGTATTGTCATTCCTCTGCTTAAAACCTTCCAGTGGCTTCCCATCACATTTAGCAAATACTCCAACCTCCTTACTTTGGCTGCAAAGCCCTCACTGACCTGACCCTGACAGCCTCTTCTATACCCTTTCTTACACCCTCCCAGCCACCCTGGACTTTGGTCTGGTCCTTACAGGCACCATGCTGGTGCCCACCTCAGAGCTTCTGCATTAATGGCACCCTCTGCCTCAGTGTCCCTCATACTCATTGCATGTCTGTGTCCTCCTTCTGATTCAGAGCTTAGCTTATATATCCCCTCACAGAGAGGCCTCCCTTGACTGCCTCGTCTGAAGTCATTACTCTGCATCCACTCACCTCATTTTAATTCTTTGTGTAGCTCTTATATGCTGATTTATTTCTCTTTTGTTTTCTCTCTCTCTTGCTTTTTACCTGTCTCCCCCACCAGAATGCAAGATCCCCTTGTCAACCCCTGAGTCTTCAGCTCCTAGAACAAAGCCTGTATATGGTCAATGCCCAGTAAACATTTGTTGAAGAAATGAGAATGTGAATGATTAGTGGCATCAGCTAGTGAACATCCACTCCACTGACTTTTGCTTGTACCCAAGCCCTCCTGGTCCTAACTGGATAATGTCAGGCTTTGCATGTTGTGGTAATGAGCCCAGCTCTGAGGTCTTGGAGCCACTGAATAAAAAGCCTAACTCTCGGGGCAGATTTGTGAACATGTGTGAAATCAAGCATGAAAAAGAAAGCAAGACTTTCTTACATGGGTCTAATTTGTGAAGATAACTGCTAAGAAACTAGAATAGGTTGGAAGGAAACATCAAGATCAGGCAATTCCCCATTTGCTCTCAACACCATTAGCTCTCCGTCTGTCCAAATGCCATCACTGATAGAGGCAGCCAGAGCCAGAAAGCTCAGGCTCACCTTTTATAAATTAACACTGAGAGTGCCCTGTGTTCTTGTGGTGGTTATGAATTGTATTGGTGTTGGCCAAATTGAGAGGGATGAACGAACCCTTTACCAAAGTCACTGTCCTGAACAAAACTCCAAAATGGTTCCTACTGAATCAAATAATTTAGTCAGCAGGTCATTAAGTACCTACCAAAATGCAACCATTTTCCTAGGCATTTTTACAAAAACATCATTTAATTCTCACTCTATCCGTTTACCATTCTGTAGATGGATTGACTTTGTCCCAGAGACGTCAAATCACTTCTCAAGGTCACACAGCTAGGCATAGATGGAATTGGAACCCTGAATTCTTAGTTATTAAGCTCTCACTTCCCTAGCTTGCCCCAAATTTCTGGTCATCATTTGGCATGTTGTTTAGACCTGCCAGCAGGATTATAATTCTTTTGATATAAACTACTTATTTTGCATTCTGATGTGGACAGCAACTACTAGAGCATCCAGTCATCGTGGAGCAGCCCCAAGAAACAAATTACCTCTAGGGACCATGATGCTTCAGAATTTTTGGACACACAAAACTAAAGACCAGACCTCATGACCCCCCTGCAAGCCAGCCCCGGGTGCCTGGCTCTAGTGGCCTCCCAACCTCCTGAGGTGACATTATTTCTGTACCTGCACTACAGATCAGGTTTCATTGCTAATCTGCCCACACCACCTCCGTCCCCTGGCAGTCAGTGGATCTCTGCTCATGTGGAGTAACCCTCATGCATCTTTCCTACCTGTATCAGTCTCACAGTTTAGTGTTTTAAAAAATAAAGCTTTCAAAATGTGATTTTTTTTCAATATCTCTCTTCTGAGACCGAAGTAGTACCATATGTCACAGAGGTGAGGGCAGTGGTGGAGAAGGGGCAGAAGGTGAGCCCTGTCACTTGGGTTGCTGGCACTGTGATAGGGACACCAGGCGAGACAGTATTGATCAGGCTTCACCTACCCTGGGCCCACCACACCCACAGTCTCTCCCAGAGAGTTATAGAAGAAAAAGAAGATTTGAGTGGTAATCTTTTTTAAAGCTATTAATTTTACACTTTCTCAACTCCTGTTCCACCTGGCCCTTTGGCAGTTGGCTAAAACTGCATTTTAAAAAGTACACATTTCCCACAACTGTAGAAGAAAATCTTTGAAAACCCATCAGCTTGCAAACTATAGAAAAAACAATCTTCTGTTCACAATTGTGAAAATATTAATTATCTTAAAGGCAGTTTTACAGTTCAAACACTGATAATAAATCATACTTTAAAAAACAGTAACCATGTAGAGAGGATTTTAATGATAGGAAATACGATTAAATGAGAGGATTTTAATTGAGCAATGCAAAAGGGATTAAGATTTCTACATGAGTCACCAAGCATTGTTTTCATTAGACTATTAATTTCAAAAAGTCATATCTTTTATTCCTTTGCTAAAATTTAGATCTGTTTCATTCACCTAAAATAAAATGGTCAAGTTCTATATAGAATTGTTTAAAAGGTACAATTCACAGCGCTCACCATAGCACATACCCTCCTCAATGTCTATCACCCAGCTGTAATTCAGTTCAACAAAAGTGTATTATAGATGCAAGGGTGGTTCAACATTCGCAAATCAATCAATGTGATAGAACACATTAATAAGAGGAGAGAGAAGAACCATATGGTCCTCTCAATTGATGCAGAGAAAGCATTTGACAAAATACAGCATCCTTTCTTGATTAAAACTCTTCAGAGTATAGGGATAGAGGGAACATTCCTCAAGTTCATAAAATCCATCTATGAAAAACCCACAGTGAATATCATCCTCAATGGGGAAAAACTGAGAGCCTTTCCCTTAAGATCAGGAACACGTCAAAGATGGCCACTCTCGCCACTATTGTTCAACATAGTACTAGAAGTCCTAGCAACAGCAATCAGACAACAAAAAGAAATAAAAGGTATTCAAATTGGCAAAGAAGAAGTCAAACTCTCTCTTTTCGCAGATGACATGATACTTTATGTGGAAAACCCAAAAGACTCCACCCCCAAATTACTAGAACTCATACAGCAATTCAATAATGTGGCAGGATACAAAATCAATGCACAGAAATCAGTTGCTTTCTTATATACTAACAATGCAACTGTAGAAAGAGAAATTAGAGAAACGATTCCATTTACAATAGCACCAAAAACCATAAGATAGCTTGGAATAAACCTAACCAAAGAGTTAAAGGATTTATACTCTAGGAACTACAGAACACTCATGAAAGAAATTGAAGAAGACACAAAAAGATGGAAGAATATTCCATGCTCATGGATCGGAAGAATAAACATTGTTAAAATGTCTATGCTACCCAGAGCAATCTATACCTTCAATGCCATCCCGATCAAAATTCCAATGACATTTTCAAAGTGCTGGAACAAATAGTCCTAAAATTTGTATGGAATCAGAAAAGACCCCGAATCACCAAGGAAATGTTGAAAAAGAAAAACAAAGCTGGGGGCATCACATTGCCCAATTTCAAGCTATATTACAAAGCTGTGATCACCAAGACAGCATGGTACTGGCACAAAAACAGACATATAGACCAATGGAACAGAATAGAGAGCCCAGATATGGACCCTCAACTCTATGGTCAAATAATCTTCAACAAAGCAGGAAAAAATATGCAATGGAAAAAAGTCTCTTCAATAAATGGTGCTGGGAAAATTGGACAGCCACATGCAGAAGAATGAAACTCTACCATTCTCTAACTGATATATAAAGATAAACTCAAAATGGATGAAAGACCTCAATGTGAGACAGGAATCCATCAAAATCCTAGAGGAGAACATAGGCAGTAACCTCTTTGACATCAGCCACAGCAACTTCTTTCAAGATACATCGCCAAAAGCTAGTGGAACAAAAGCAAAAATGAACTTTTGGGACTTCATCAAGATAAAAAGCTTCTGCACAGCAAAGGAAATGTCAACAAAACAAAGAGGCAACCCACAGAATGGGAGAAGGTATTTGCAAATGACACTACAGATAAAGGGCTGGTATCCAAGATCTATAAAGAACTTCTCAAACTCAACACCCAAAAAACAAATAATCAAGTCAAAAAATGGGCAGAAGACATGAAAAGACACTTCTCTGAAGAAGACATACAAATGGCTTACAGACACATGAAAAAATGTTCATCATCACTAGCCATCAGAGAAATTCAAATCAAAACCACATTGAGATACCACCTTACACCAGTTAGAATGGCAAAAATGGACAGGGAAAGAAACAACAAATGTTGGAGAGGTTGTGGAGAAAGGGGTACTCTCTTACACTGTTGGTGGGAATGCAAGTTGGTACAGCCACTTTGGAAAACAGTGTGGAGGTTCCTCAAAAAATTAAAAATAGAGCTACCCTATGACCCAGCAATTGCACTCCTGGGTATTTACCCCAAAGACACAGACGTAGTGAAAAGAGGGCCATATGGAACCCAATGTTCATAGCAGCAATGTCCGCAATAGCCAAACTGTGGAAAGAGCCGAGATGCCCTTCAACAGATGAATGGATAAAGAAGATGTGGTCCATATATACAATGGAATATTACTCAGCCATCAGAAAGGATGAACACCCAACTTTTACATCAACATGGATGGGACTAGAGGAGATTATGCTAAGTGAAATAAGCCAAGCAGAGAAAGTCAATTGTCATACGGTTTCACTTATTTGTGGAACATACGGAGTAGCATGGAGGACATTAGGAGAAGGAAGGGAAAAATGAGGGAGGGGAAATCGGAGGGAGAGATGAACCATGAGAGACTATGGACTCTGAGATACAAACTGAGGGTTTTAGAGGGGAAAGGGGTGGGGGGAATGGGTTAGCCTGGTGATGGGTATTAAGGAGGGCACGTACTGCATGGAGCACTGGGTGTTATACGGTAACAATGGATCGTGGAACACTACATCAAAAACTAATGATGTAGGGACGCATGGGTGGCTCAGTTGGTTAAGCGACTGCCTTCGGCTCAGGTCATGATCCTGGAGTCCCGGGATCGAGTCCCACATCGGGCTCCCTGCTCGGCAGGGAGTCTGCTTCTCCTTCTGACCCTCCTCCCTCTCATGCTCTCTGTCTCTCATTCTCTCTCTCTCAAATAAATAAAAAAATTTTTAAAAAAAAAAAAAAAAAAAACAAAAACTAATGATGTATTGTATGGTGACTAACATAACATAATAAAAGAAAAAAAAATAAAATTAATAAATCTTTGAAAAAATAAAAATAAAAACAGGAAAAAAAGTATATTATAGTTACTGTGAGGCACTTAGATACAATATTTGATAATAGCATTTTTCAAGTCAAGAATTTAATTGGCTCCATCTACTATTTTTTAAAAATAGTTTTGGAGTAGGAGTCAAGCTATGGATTCTGGTGGTGCCAGAAAGGGGGCCAATTTGACTGTCAGTCAGTAGATAAAGTGCAGATACACAGAGCTCACCAACTTTTCCCTCCAAAAACAAAAAGTTCACGTGGACTATATTTGTAAATGGAATCACTTTGAGTTGCTCACTGACTACCACAAAACCTATTTGCTGACCCCTAGTATTTCCTAGAGCATGCAGGAAACACCAAGACAGGACACAGGAAAAAGTGACCCTAGGAAATTACTCTAGGCCTTGCTCCTTCCTTGTTGGAGTCCAAGGCTGGGCTGCTTTTGTTGTTCCCCAAGCCCATTACAAAATCAAAGAATGATATAAAATGAAGCAATGCAGAAAGAAATAATAATAAGCAAGTTACTGATTGAGTGGGGTGGAAATTAACAATGCAAAATGGTTTTTAAAATGAGAGTGGGAATAAGCCTTAAACAGGGTGTTTCTGTTGCAGACAAACTTGCCTAAGTGTTAGCATTTAAATGCTCACACCTCAGCTTTGAACTTAACACTCCATTAAGGGGCTGAGGGAGCTCACACCTCTGGCTGTGGTGCCTTTCACTCTTGTTGCAGCCCAAGGAAGAGAGGGGGAGGAGAGGTGGAGGAAGGGGCGGGGCAGCCACAAAGGGAGGAATGGCAAGGTTGTTTATGGAGAGGGTGATGATCCTGGTTATACCTGCTGTCCGGCTGCAGTTATTAACAGCATCTGCCTTCACTCCCCAAAGTGCTCTGATTTGGATAATAAATTGTATGGTCACCCAAATAGGGTACAGAATGTCCAAAACAAAAGTGGCAAGGCAAAAGTCTTTTTATATTTGTAATAAAAATGGAAATCACAACATCTGTTCCTTGGGTGGTATGCTTCGGTTCAGATATTTCTGTGTCATTTTCACATGCTAAGGCTAAGTGTTCCTGACTACATGAGTAGCACCAAGGAATTAAAGAACCCTGCAAAGGGATTCTGGAAGCTATGTGGTTGCCATTTCACAACTGAGAAACTGAGGCTTAAAAAGATTGACTTGCCGAAGGCCACACTGCTATTTAATGGAGAAGCTGGGAATAGGATTTCAGTCTCCTAACTGTAAATTATACATTTTCAGTGTGTTAAGTATTTTTAGGAACGTAAATAATGTTCTCAAATGGAGGAATAAAGCTGTGGTAAATTGTACAGATTCCCTTTTCTAGGTCCAAGGGCTCAGAGATCAGTCGGAGGGGTTGGGGGACCCAGAGGACAAGCACTGGCTCGGGGGTAGGGGTAGTTTCTGATGTTCACTGATGATTTCAGCTGAGGAGCAGACCGAGCATTCTCTTCGAATGAGCAAAAGCCAGGGATCGAATTGGGTTCTGGTTTAGCAATAGCATAGCTGATTGATCCTGGTCACCGTTACTGAATGTCTTTCAAACTTCCCATATCCTCATCTATAAGATGGATATAAAATGAATATTCATTTCAGATGACTCTTGTGAAGGTTAAATAAGACAGTATGCATAAAGCGCCAGGCCAATGCCTGGCACACAGTTCTAGGTTTAGAAATGTTAGCTGTCGCCCTCCTCCATCCTCTCCGTCTTGATCATTGGCCCCAGCAGTAGCATTTTCCCTCCTCAACCCCTAGCCTGGCCTGCTTTGAATCGTCAGCTGATTTCAGAATTCAACTCACTCCTTTTCTCTTATGGAAAGTTCTACCTTCACCTCATTTAGTTTCACCAAGATAGGTATTGTTCCTTTGTAACCGATGAGGCAACAGGCTATGATTAAATCCTTTGTTCCTGATTACACAACCAGTAAAGGGTGGAAGCAGAATTTTAAACCTAACTTTTCTTATCTTTTCACTTTGTCTGTCTCTGGTACGAAATTGTAGGGTGGACCATGGAGATGAAAGAGTGAGGAGGGGGAAGGGCAGCTGCCAGGTGGCTCTGCCTCAAGGGTATGTGTGTCGGGACAGGGACATGAGGCAGACCATTCTTTTCTGGGCGGTTCTACAAGTGTTAGCCACATACAATCAAGATTTTTTTTTTTCTCTACATAACCAAAGGAGATGAGCTTAAAATCTGGAAAAACAAGAAATGCTATTTGTCTCCTCAACAGAAAAACCCCTAATAAGACCCAGAAGAGAAAGTCAAGGTGAGACAGAAGTGCCAGTGCTTCTGAGATGAGCACCTACACTGAGACATGCCACATCCCAGCCAGGCAATGTGGGCACTAAGGAGATGCCCAGGACTCGGAATGTTTCAGACCCTTCACTAAGGTGGAAAACCAGTGCAGGGACCCAACTTCTCTGTGGTTCATGCTTTCTTGTCTGTTCTTGGGATATTTGGCACTAATTTGGTCACCATTAGGACCCTTCCTGTGAAATGATCCTTTGTATTGTCACAATTAGTTAATTTGGAGTGATTTCTAATCACACAATTAGGACTTACAGTGAGGAACAGAGAAATTCTACTTATAAAAACTAATTAGTAAAACACAAGCCAAACAGAGGCCAAAGAGAGATCCTTCTTTATTCACACACCTCAGAACATGCACAATGAAGAGACCAAGGGTCCTCACATTCCCTGGGACTTCCCAGGGGTCTCTGGTTCTGTCTCTGTATGACTAGACAGTAACTTCCAATAGTTCAGCAATTAAAACTACATATTTTGGAGTCAAACAAACTTGAGTTTGAATTTTGTCCCTACCCCTTCCACTGTGGAATGACAGGTGATTTCAACTCTCTAAGCCATCATTTCCTTACATGTAAAGTGGTGGTGATAATACTAAGCTCATAATGTATACAATGTACTTAGCTCTGTCCTGGCACATAATAAATGCCCAGGAAAGTGGCAGGTATCCTCTTCTGCTTACATCCTTGCTGAGAAGTGTTCCAGCTACGGCAAAAGAACACCCCCCCACACACCACTCTCCCACACCCTTCAGTCACCTCTCTCTTTGGGGTATACCTATTGGATTAGCCTTTGGCCCACCTGTAGCTTTAGGATTAGGTAAACATATAAGGTAACATTCTTTCTCTTCCTATTACCTTGAGGGTCCTTTCTTTGACTATACCCTGTTGTATCAGTTAACTCACGGGAACTGTTCATCAAATCTGCAAATTACATTAAGCCAGGAGAAATGGCAAACACATTTAAAGAAAGAATTTGAACCAAAAAAATCTCCATAGGTTTTCAAAATGAATAGAATCTAAAATGATAGAACATGATCGAGACAAGTATAAGGTCCTCATTTGAGTCCAAACAAATCCCAAATGCATGAAGATCAGCTGAGGAAAAAAAAAACCAACAAAAAAAAACTTAAGACTCTTTATTTGAAATTAAACTCAATTTAGTTCATACTATAATATTTCTACCAAAAGAACGGAGACAGTTTGCCTAACATAAAGACACATGGCTTATAGCCTAGAATGAGGGCCATCGTCCATTCAGTGTTGCTTCATTGGCCAGACTACCAGATCTGGCACAAGGTGATAGCTTTAGGCTTTTATCTTTATTCAAGAATAAAAAGAGATAGTAAATTGTGTTACACTAGGGTTGTTCAGGTGTCAACTAAATGAAGACTTGACTGGGGGCATTCATTGCTAAGGAAACTCAAGTATCAGATGGATATTTGGATCAGATGCCATTAAGGTCCCTTTCAACCAGAAAGCATCCTTCTGATAATTTGCTATCTCTTAAGGCCAAGAATCTTCTTATCAGAGCACCCATTTGATCCCTTTAGAACTTCTCCAGGAAGTGAGCAAATAGATACAGAATCCAAGGTCACAGATGTAGGTTTCTTTATTATTTTGAGTAACAAGCTTCCCTGGGTCTGACTACTCTCATTGCCCCCAAGTTTGGTTCTTTCTCAAGGAAAATTGTTTTCCAAAAGGAGGTATGACCTGGCTTCTCTAGACCCTGCAGACATCTTAGTCATTTCCTCCTCTGGGCTTGTGTTCAGCTGCCCCTGCCCTTTTGAATGCCCCAATGTCCTCTTGGTACCAGTCCATCACCTCTTTCAAAATCTGGCTTCATGCTGGCCTCCTCTAAGAGAACTTCCTGGTTTCCTATATTCTTCTAAGCTTCTCAAGGACTCTCTTTAGTACACCCACACTTGCTTACATATTGCCTATGAATCATTCTCCAGTTGTTTTATGTTTCTGTGACTCTCCATCTGAAGTCTAAACTCCTAAAGGGCAGTGAACCTCTGTCAATGGAGATAAAAAGGAGAAGAGCTCTGGATTTTCCTAATGATCACAAAACACTGGGCACAAAGCAACCACTGGGGGCCTAAGACCCATCAAACAGCAGTGAAATTCCACTAGGATTAAGGTTAGATGGGGCAATCCAAGTTTTGAAAGATCAGAGACATTCACATTCTGTTCTGAGTAGTTCAACAGTCCTTCCAAATCACCAGGACTGCAGACATAAAAGTTTCATCTAGCCACTAGCTCTAGCTGAACATATCACAGGTTACTTAAAGTGCAATTTATTTTTAATAGAAAAATTGATTCTGGAATGAAACATGAAGTAGTCCTTTTTTTTTTTTTTTTTTTTAAGTAGTAGACTAACCTTTTAAAGAATAGCATTCTTGCCCTAGAGAGGGTCATAAAAGTTTAAAAGGTTATTTTCCACATTACACGTAACCCACATGCTCACCTTTCCTATTTCTTTGCTGGATCTGTGCTCAGGGTGCCTGTGGTGCTAACTCCCTGAAAATATCGGCTCCATTAATGCATGATTTACTTTTCTTTACTTGGCAAGTACAGAGCCTATCTTTCAAAGGAAATTCAAGCTTTTGTAATTCATTACCTACTCCATGAAACATGGTGACATGGAATTTTCTCTTCAAAACAAGAATGAGCAAAGCAAGTGCATTGCTGAAGAAAGGTCTCTCCTGACCTACCCAGAGGAGTTGGTTGCTCCCTGATGTGAGTTCCTATGGCATTTTTAACTTACTGCTCTCCTTAAACTTATCATGGCTGATCATAATTATTTGTTTACATGTCTGTTTCACCTATTCCAACTGCCAGTTCCAAGAGAACAAAAATTCTGTCGTATCCATCTATTTGTAACCTCATGTTGTGGGTGCTATGGTGTGCCATCCAGATCCCTCTCAGGACAAGGCTCCCATTTCTCTAGCTTCTGGGATTGCTGCCTGCTGTGAGCTCACAGCTGAGTCTCTTTTCTGGAATTTCACATAGCTGAACAAAGCATTCACCCTCATCCAACAACTGGTCATTGTGAACATACAAAGGCCTAACCTCACTACCTCAGTTTAGGATAACTCTGAAGGCTTTCCCTGCCCCCAGTCTCTTTGCTATCAGCCAGGTCCTCATTTGCAACTGTATCACAGCTCAAATTCTGTCCAGCTCTTCTGCCTAGCCCTGCTTTCCCTATTCCCTCATAGATATTCCTGGAAACCCTCCCCCCAGATTTCCTGTGCACAAGTCTCCATCTCAAAGTCTGTTTCCTCAGAGATCCAAACTTAAAGACACCCAGACCCCAGCACAGTGTTTAGTGCACAGTGGATATTCCATGAATACTTGGTAAAAGAATGAGTGTATGAAGTACACAGGAAATTAACAAATAACAACAATTATACAACATTTCACTCCCACTGCTCTCTCTGCCCCATCCTCTCTAAGGCTGTGATACTTAGCAGTTAATGTAGACAATATTAATCGAGCTTCTATGTGCTAAGTACTAATGAGTCAGAGACAGCTCAGGCTCTCCTTGACTATCAGCACTATCGTCCATGGCTGGAAGGATACTGCCCCACATGCAGCACAGCCAGGTTTTATGTTCCTTGCAGATGAGGACACTGTAGTAGTGATTCCGTTCACATCTCTGATATGGAATTACATCCCTAAGCATTTTATATTTACTTCTAGCTTTTCCTATGTAGCATCACACGGAGACTTTGAGAATGGAATGATTATGATTCCTTCACCTTCAAAATAGATAAGTGATTCTTAGTTTTCTTTTTAGAAAATGATAGAAGGGGGAAGGCCAGCAGAGTATGCTAAGAGTGAAGACTGTATTTGGCACATAGAAGGGCAGAGTAAACTATTCAAGAACTTCCAGGGATAACAGCCTTATTAGTTAGGAGCTAAAAAAAATCCAAAAATCCAAATGTTATAGTCAAGAATCCCTATATGCAGAGACCAGAATATTTTTGAGTCAAAGCAGGCTGTGCAGGTTCCAAAACTCTCACCAAGGCAACACTCAGCGTGAAAGAAAGTTATAGCCTAGTCAGTGGTGTTCACGTATATGAAACAAAAATATGGAAATAGGAGCGGAAAAGTCTGTGTTGAGACTAGAAAAAGGAAAGCCACAAAAGAGGTATCAATGAAGGCCTAGTGAGAAGCCAGAATTCCCACACCCACCCAGCAGGATTAAGAAGACCATTCCCTGCCATAGATGTTAACGGAGGCCAAATAAGGAGCCTGGACTTCTACCCCTACTTGGTAATAATGAGTTTCCCATGGTTCCATGAAGCTAACTTTTAAATTTGAATCACTTTTGGGGCGCCTGGGTGGCTCAGTCGTTAAGCGTCTGCCTTCGGCTCAGGTCATGATCCCAGAGTCCTGGGATCGAGCCCCACATCGGGCTCCCTCCTCTGTGGGGAGCCTGCTTCTCCCTCACCCTCTGCTTGCCTCTCTGCCTCCTTGTGCTCTCCCTCTCTCTCTGTCAAATAAATAAAGAAAATCTTAAAAAAATAAAAATAAAAATAAAATATAAATTTGAATTATTTTTGGCACATGATAGGTGTACATTAGACTTCTTTTAGTCTGTCAGAGTGGTGTCGGGAGACTAAAACAGTTTTAAGATCCACAATCTCACAACAATAATAAAAATGTCTAGGTTTCATTTAAAAATCTCATATCAAGAACCAGGAATACATGAAACTCAATGAAAAAGACAATTAATGGATGCCAACACCAGGATTAAAGAGACGTTAGAATTACCTGGCAAAGATTTTAAAGCACATATAATAAAAATCTTCAATGAACAATTATGAACACATTTGAAACAAATGAAAAAGTCTCAGCAAAAAAATAGAATGTCTCAGTAAAGCAATAGAATATGTAGGAAGAACTAGTATAATAACTCAAATTTAAAATGCAGTAAATGGGCTTAACAGCAGGATGGAGGGGAAAGAGAAAAGAATCAGTGCACTGGAAGACAGAACAATAGAAATTACCCAATCTCTACAACAGAGAGAAAATAGATGGAAAACAACTGAATAGAGTCTCAGGGACATGTGAAACAATAACAAAAGATCTAACATTTGTGTCGTCAAAGTTGCAGAAACAGCAGAGCTGAAAAAGTAATTAAATAATGACTGAAAACTTCCCAAATTTGTCAAAAGACATAAACCTACAGATTCAAGAAGCTAAATAATTCCCAAACAAGATAAACCCACAGAAATCTAAAAGACACATCATAATCAACTTTCTACAAACTAAAGACAAAGGAAACTCAGGGCGCCGGGGTGGTTCCGTTGGTTAAGTGTCTGCCTTTGGCTCAGGTCATGATCCCAGGGTCCTGGGATCAAGCCCCAGGTTGTCAGGCTCCCTGCTTAGTGGGGAGTCTGCTTCTCCCTCTCCCAGTGTCCCTCCCCCCCCCCCCCTCCCCCCCCCCCCTTCCCTTTTTCCTTGCTCTCTCTCTCAAATAAATAAAATCTTAAAAAAAAAAAAAAGACAAAGAAAACTCTTAAAAGTGTTGAGTAATGAATGCTATGTGAGGGAATAGCAATGTGAATGATAGCAGATTCTTATTTGAACCCATGGAGGCCAGAGGAAATGGTGTGGCATTTTTTAAGTGTTTAAAGAAACCAGAATCCTATACCCAGTAAAATATCCTTCAGGAATTAAAGGGAAATCAAGACATTCTCACATGAAGGAAAATTAAGAGAATCTTCCTCTAGCAGATCTATATCTTAAAAGAATGGCTAAAGAAAGTTCTCTAAACAGAAAGGAAATGATAAAAGAAGGAATCTTGGACATCAGGAAGGAAGTCCACGATAAGCAAAAATAGGGCTAAATACAACAGCCTTCTCCTCTTGAGTTTTCTAAATTAGGTTACTGGCCAAAGCAAACATTATAATACTGTCTAATTCAGTTCTAAATGAACATAAAGGAAATATTTAAGACAATTATATTATAAATGGGGACATAGTGGTATTTTAATCGGTTTGGCATTTGATATTTGCACATGATTTTCTTCATAGAAATCTCAAGGAATCTACAAAAAAACAAAACAAAACCAAAACAAAACAAACAAAAAAACAACCCACAAGAGCTAATCAGATCATCAGGATAATCAGTTTCAGGATACAAAATAAGCGTACAAAAATTTGTACTTCTATGTACTAGCAAAGAATATGTGGACACAAAATTAAATATACAATACCATTGACAGTCAAAAAAAAATACTTAGGTGTAAATCAAACATTTACTGGATTCATATGCTGAAAACTATAGAGTATGGTGAAAAAAAATCAAAGATCTAAATAAATGGAGGGATATATAGTTTTCATGAATTAAAAGACTCAACATAGTAAAGATGTCAATTCTTCCCAAATGAAAGACAAGTTTAACTCAATTCAGTAAAAATCCCAGCAAGGTTTTTTTCTAGTCATAGGTAAGATTATTCTAAAATGTATTTAGAAAGACGAACTAGAATATCTAAAACAGTTTTGAAAAAGAATAAAGTGTGAGGAATTGGACTATTGGGATTATAAGACTTATTATATAGCTCTAATAATCAGCCTCATGGTTTTGATATAGAGAGAGAGACACAGATCAAGGGAACAGAAGAGAGAACGTAAAATAGACCTACCCACAAAAATATGTGCACTGATATTTGGCGAGGGTGAAAAAGCAATCCAGTGGAGGAAGGGTACTCTTCAAAAAATTGTACTCGAGAAAATAACAACAGCAACAACAACAAAAACACTTCAACCTGGGCCTCACACCTTATACAAAAATTAACTCAAAATGTATCACAGATTTTAATGTAAAATTTTAAACTACAATACTTTTAGAAAAAAATTGTAGAAAATCTTTAGGATCTAGGGTTAGGCAAAGAGTTCTTAGATTTGACACCAAAAGCATGATCCACAAAAGGAAATAACAAATATGACTCCATCAGAATTAAAAAACATTTGCTCTGTGGAAGATCCTGTTAAGAGAATGAAAAGACAAACTATACACAAGGAGAAAACATTTGCAAACCACATATCCAACAAAAGACTTATACCTAGCTTATGTGAAGTATAGATGGTCAACAGACATATGAAAAGATGCTTAACATCACTAATCATTGTTAGTGGGAATGTAAAATGGTACAGCCATCTGGAAAATAGTTTGGCAGTTTCTAAAAAGCTAAACATGCAACTAGTATATGTCTTGGCAATTATATTCCTGGCATTTAACCCAGAAAAATAAAAATGTATGTTCACAAAAACCAAAGCCATATTCATCATTATATCAGCCATAGTCATCATAGCCAAAAACTGGAAATAACTCAGATGTCCATCAGTGGATGAATAGTTAAACAAATCCTAGCACATCCACACTGTCGAATACTATTCAGCAGTAGAAGGGAACCAACGAATTACACACCTGACAACCTGGTTAGGTCTTCTGAGAATTTTGCTGAGTGAAAAAAGCCAATCCCAAAAGTTGTACACTGCAAGATTCCATTTATATAATATTCTTAAAAGGACAAAATTATGGAAATGGAGAAAAATAAGTGGGTTCCAGGAGTTAAGGAGAGGTGGGGGGAAGTGGAAGAAATGGATGTGGCTATAAAAGGACACCTGAGGATTGGTGATGAAAATGTCCTATATTTTTACTGTATCAATGTCAATATCCTGGTTGTGTGTTGTTCCATAGCTTTGCAAGATGCTATCATTGGGTAAAGACATGAGATTTCTCTGTACTATTTCTTACAACTACATGTGAACCTACAATTATCTCAGAATAAAGTGTCCAATTAATAAAGGGGAACAACATTGGATTTGTTAGTGATTTCTTGGATATGACACCAAAGGCAAAGGCAACAAAAGAATAGACAAATTAGACTTAATAAAAATTTTTAAATGTTGTGCATTAAAAGACACTGTCAAAAGAGTAAAAAGGCAACCCAGAAAATGGGAGAAAATATTACAAATCATATATCTGATAAGAGAGGATTAATATCTAGAATATATAGAGAACTCCTAAAACTTAACAAAAAATAGTAACCCAATTCAAAAATGGGCAAAAGGCTTGAACAGACATTCCTCCAAAGAAGATATACAAATGCCCAACAAGCACATGAAAAACTGTTTGACATTGCTAATCATTAGAGAAATACAAATCAAAACTAAAATGAGATACCACCTCACATCCATTAGGATGAGTACTATCAAAAAACAAAAACAAAAAACAACCAAACAAGAAAATAAAGATACGGAATAATCAGGACCTTTGTGCATTGGTAGGACATGTACAATAGTATAGCTACTATGAAAAACAGTATGGTGGTTCCTCAAAAAATTTCAAGTAAAATTATCATGTGATCCAGCAATTCCACTTCTGGGTATGTACCCAAAAGAATTGAAAGCGATGTCTCAAATTTTGTAAACTCATGTTCATTGCAGCATTATTCAAAATAGTCAAAAGGTGGAAGCAATCCAAGTGTCCATTAATAGATGAATGGGTGAACAAAATGTGGTATATAAAACAATGGAATATTATTCAGCTCTGAAAAGGAAGGAAATTCTGACATATGCTACAAAACATGGACAGCCTGAGGACATTATGCTAAGTGAAATAAGCCAGTCACAAAAAGACAAATACTGAACGATTCCACTGATATGAGGTATCTAGCACAGTCAAATTCAGAGAGATAGAAAGTAGAATGGTGATTTCCAGGGACTGGGGGGAGTCAGGAGGGGAATGGTGTGTCATTGTTTAATAAGAACAGAGTTCCAGTTTTACAAAGAATTCTGAAGATGGATGGTGGTGATGGTTGCACAACAAAATTAATGTACCTAACACTACTGAACCATACACTTAAAAATAGTTAAAATGGTAAGTTTTGTGTGTATTTTACCACAATAAAAAATTGAAAAATAAAATGGGGAAGTCCCAGGCCTTGTTAGTGTTTAGTCATAGCCATCTAGACATGGAGGAAAAAGTATACTTGAATGCACTTGGCTAAAACTGGGGTATGTTATCAGGCTTTTCTGGAGGTGTGATGACCAGCCCCTCCAAACTATCCCACTCCCTTTTGCTCTTAATGCATGTTCACCATGCAGTTGTTTTTCTCTCTCTGTTCCTCCTTTATCTTTTTAAAGAAAAATTGTATATACTTTAGGTGTACAACATTATTTGCCATACATACAGTGAAATGGTTACTATAGTCAAGCTAATTAACATATCCTCTCCTCACATAGTTTACCATTTTTTGTGTGTGATGAGAGCACCTGAAATCCATTCTCGCAGCAAATATCCAGTGTTCAGTACAGTATTATTAACTGCAATCAGGCTGTACATTAGATTTCTAGATGTATTCATCCTACATAACTGCAACTTTGTACCCTTTGACCATCTCCCCATTTCTCTACTTCACCACCCCTAATAACTACACTTCTCTGTTCTATGTATTTGACTTTTTAAGATTCCACATATAAGTGAGATCAGTATTTTTCTGTGTCTGACTTACTTCATTTAGCATAATGTCCTCTAGGTTCATCCTTGTTGTCACAAATGGCAGGATCTTCTTGTTTACTAAAGCTGAATAGTATTCCACTATATCTATAGATCCATAGATACATCTCATAATTTCTTTGTCCATTCATCCATCAATGTACACTTGGGTTGTTTCCATACCTTGGTTATTATGAATGATGATGCAGTGAACATGAGGATGCAGATATCTCTTTGACGTCCTGATTTCATGCCCTTTGGTTGTATACACAGAAGAGGGATTGCTGGATCATATGTATTTTAGTTTTGTTTTTGTTTTTTAAAGATTTTATTTATTTGATAGAGAGAGAGACAGCGAGAGAGGGAACACAAACAGGGGGAGTGGGAGAGGGAGAAGCAGGCTTCCCGCTGAGCAGGGAGCCTGATGCAGGGCTTGATCCCAGGACCCTGGGATCATGACCTGAGCTGAAGGCAGATGCTTAGCAACTGAGCCACCCAGGAGCCCCTGTATTTTAGTTTTTTAAGAAAACAGTAGAGAGGTTGTTGCTATTGAGTTGTGAATTCATATATATTTTAGATATATTTAGATACTTATCTATATATGGTTTGCAAATATCTTCTTCCAGTCCTCAGGTCACCTTTTCATTTTGTGGATAGTCTCCTTTGCTGTGTGGAAGCTTTTCAGCTGCTGTAGTCCCACCTGTTTACTTTTTACCAGGTGAGCTTTTCCACAGGGAGGAGACTCTGCCTGTAGACCTCAGTGGCCCAGGCCTCATGGCAGTTATGAGTCTCACTGTAAATGAACATACTGGCACATTCTGTATGTATGTAGCAGCCTCTTGGGAGAGAACTTGAACGCCCACTGTGCCCCCCTTCTGGGTGCCCTGAAGAGCCAGGGTCTGGAGCTGCCAGCTGAAGGCCACCACTCGGACCACAGTGCCATCAGCCCAGGGCTACTGCTCCTGCATTCCGTATAGCCAGCCACCCTTGCTTCCTGCCTTTCTGTCCTGGGTTTTTGGCTTTAACTGATACAATAATGTAGAATGTTGGCCCTGTGGGAGCACTGCAGACTACGTCTTTTATCCTAAAAACAGAGAAATCTGCCTTTGAGATAGTAAGTCACAGCCTATGGCTTGCTTATTCACGATTGATTTGTGAATTCTTTGCCATAGTTATAATTCTTTTCTATTCTGGGTTGCCTGGCAGCCAACGTTATGTCTCACATAGACACATGCATATATCATACATAAAAATATATTTCCTTATTTCTTTATCTTTTCCTTTTTTCGCCTATGTCCTGACGTATAGAGACTCAGAGTCTGATAATGCTCAGCACTTGCCAATTAAGTAATTGGCAGTAATTCTTATCTTTCCAGGTCTGTATATGTTACATTAAGTTCAAACTTGGCAACTCTCCTCCTTGACACCTACTGATGTGTAAGTGACTCACACAGAAACCAGAAAGAGAGAAGTGGCACTGGCATTTAAACCTACCCTGCCCAGTAGCATGTGCTAAGCAGGCACTCCAGTGCCTGGGGACTGACGCACAGACTGAGGCCTTCTGGGGCTTTAGATTTTTCTTACCCAGAAAACAGGATCAACACCACCAACACCATGAATTATTCAACACCTGCCTGGGCTACTCCTTGGTGAACAACAAAATAATGGAAACTGACAAAATTGATTTGTGGTGAATTTTTAGTGAAGCCAAGTTCATGGCAAGTGAGCAAGGGCAAGCAGGGCTCAGAGGAACTTGACCACAAGAACAGTCAGCCCACAATTCCCCTGGAACATCACTACCTGGCCAATAGCACAGCCAGGCCAGAGGACTTGCACGAGGCTTGTCTTCCTCTGAGGGCTTGGGAGAGATGAATGCTGTCTCCCACTGAAAAAGCACAGTCACTTGGGCTCACCAAACCAGCTCCTCAGCCAGAAGGATGGACAAGACAAAGCATTTCATGAAGCACTTGAATTACTAGATAATTAGAAACTCAATAACCAAATCTCTAAACATAATTTCAGCTGCTTAGCAGAGTGCTAAGAAAGGCAGGCTTCAATTCAGCGTATTTTGAATTTTGCATTAGGGCTTCACTAATTAAAAGGAAAAAAAGTATTGGCACCATGTCTAATCCTTCCATTAATCTTCCTCAACATATATTCTGCTGCCTGTTATTATATAATCATTAAATGTAAAATATTAAACTGGACATTTGACTTTATTGATCACTTTATGGGCTAAGGATACAGCAAGTAATTATCTGTCAAGACAGATTCATTGATTGGGCTGTCATTGGAAGAGCTGAAATTGACACATAGTTGATTATTATTCTAGTGTACTGTTTTTATCAGTTATTTTGTCTCATTCTCTTTCTCATCAAGAGTTGTGTATTTATAGTTTGTTTCTACTTAAAAATTCAAAAAGCAGACTTTTTACCCTGAAACCAGATGGGTGGTTTTCTATGTAAATCAGAAACTCTGCATTTAAGTATACAGACTTAGTTTTGTAGACTTGCACATTTTACCTATTTTAATACTAGGCAACTTTGGACTGGTATTTTACCTCTCTACATCTCAGTTTTTCTACTTGAAAAATAACCTTACCTCTTCTGGATGTTTTTTCTCCCTTACTCTGCTTGTTCCTTCAGCATTTAAATTCAGTACAGTTTGCTAAAGAGTTGTGGGGCCTTTCCAATGTTCCAGGCATTTTACAAGATGCTGAGGATACCAAGACAGGTAAAACAGAGCCCCTGCCCTCAGGCGAGCTTATAGTCTGGTGTAGGAAACTGGCCTGCACCCAAATAGAGGGCATGGAAGAGTCTAAGAAGGTGGAGGCTGTGAGCAATAATTGGAACTAAGCAGCCTTCTGGTTCATTCTGATGCAGGGTAAGATGTTTTTAAATTCTGTGCTGGCAACAGGGTCAAAGTCACCTACCATATTCTGAGCATGGGAGAATGGGAAAGAAGTAGGGATTATCTTTAAATGCCCTTGTGGGACATGCAAGATAGCTGTTCTTAGGGCTCACCTGTTTCAGAACTTAGTAGCTGACTTCATGGACGATCTCTAACACAGATCAGAGTTTCATGGGATTCCTTTCTTGGAACTCATTTGTAAAGAAGTCCTAATGTAGTGTTTTGCCTGACTCCCATTTGTTTAGGTCATGGATATACAGTTGAGCAATAGAGCTTCTGACATACAGTTCTTTCCATTGTTAATTTTATACTCCATGTGGGCAGGCAACATGACTTCAATTTTTTTTTTAACTTTCTTCCCACCCCTTTGTTTTTCTTCATTTAGTAGGTATTTAATAAAATAAAAGCTTCTTGTGAGGTAGAG
Organism: Phoca vitulina; assembly: GCF_004348235.1. Lineage (NCBI taxonomy): Eukaryota > Metazoa > Chordata > Mammalia > Carnivora > Phocidae > Phoca > Phoca vitulina. Next base: position 26,985,210 of record NW_022589705.1, read on the forward strand.
GGTAGTGGCCCACTTGAATGACCCAGCTTCCATGAAGCTGAGTTCTAAATTTCAATTAGAACAGTTTTGGCACATGGTAGATGTACTATTAAACTTCTCTGAGTTTACCTGGGACAAAGTATCTCAGGTCACCTTCAATAATGGGGGCTTAATGGTTGATGACAGTAATGAGTGAAACTGAAATCAATTTCACTGAAGCATCTTTCCAGTGTTGACATGGGACACAGCATAGTGTGGAAACAGCATTGGACACAAGTTAGGTCTCAGTGGGTTTTGGTCTCAGTGGCCCTAGGAAGTGACCTACCCTTTTTCAATGAAGTGGTTGGGCCAGATACTCAGGGAAGGCACTTCTCGTTCTGAAATTCTACCACTGTGTTTTGTCTTGAGTTAGGTAGACCAGTTGTTAGCATTCACAAGATATTGCAATTAAAAGATAAGGCAATGGAGTCAAATTGTATTTTTCAAGATCTCAATTTCAGGAATTCACAGACTACACAAGAGCTTAAATCTCTTTGTTCCTACCCAGCCCAATCAACAGATTTGGTGGCTTCTTGCTTCATGTATTTGGCAAAGGAAAGAAAATGATTTGCTATTAACTTGTCATGACTTAGGCTTTGGAAAGTACTTGGGAGTGGGAAACAATTTTTTTTGAATTTTCAAGTAGATCTGTAGTATGTTTTTCTGTATCATTACAGAAATGTGGAGAGGATTTTTGAGTCTAAAACTCCAGTATTTTTAAGGTACATGGCCTCAGTCTTTCTTTTTTTTTTTTAAGTCTACCTGGAACTGTGAACTATTTCCTAGAACAATGATGGAGCTCATAAATACAACATTTTGCCTACAACTTCAGGGTAGTAGGAAGGGTACAGGCGGCTGTTTCCAGGTTAGGAATCTCTCCCCAGGCCTCTTGTAGAACAAAGTTTTGCTCTAATGTGAATACTTTTGTGCCACCTGCCAGCTGTGCCCCCACAAACAAGTTGCTTAACCTTTTCGATTGCCTTTGGAAACAAAGGAATAGTAACAGCTACTTGCAATTGGTTGGGAGCATTAGCATTATTAGCTAATATAAGTAAAGCACCTTGCACTGTTCCTGTTTGCTCACTACATGTTTTCTTCCTCTTTCTCATTTCTTTTCCTAATCTCTGTCAAACTCACATAACTATGCTTACCTTCTGCATTTTGGAGTCCTAACTCTTTTTTGTATTTCCCACGTTCCTCTTTACTACCACCTCCAGGTTTCTACTTTAACTTACTATTTGTATTGTTCAATCTTATATAATACACTGGATTTCTTCCTTTTTGTTTAAAAAATTTCTACTATTTAGAAACAGCACCATTGTGCTTCTTTTGCCAAAATGGGGTTCATTTTTAATTCTCTAGCTTTGCTACTTCTGAGGTAAAGCCTTAGTCACATTAGCATGGCCCAGAATTTCCCATTTTAAATCTTTCCTGGCGCTGAAAATTAATCTTTCCTTAGGCAGTATCTAAAGGGTATGCGTATTGAGTGATCTAACGATCAATTAAATACTGGCTGAGCTTCAGTAAAAAAACTATTTCTCTACACAAAAAGAGGCCATGGTAATGCAGGTAGACTCTAGGAATGTTGTGTTAAGTTTGCCTGGGCTCCATGAGGAATACTGGGATAACCAGGGAAGCTTCTGGGACCCAAACTGAGTGGGTGACCTTGGGCCCCCAGAGTACAGGAGACAGAATGGAAAACTAACACTTATTGAGCAACAATTATGTGCCTGGTGGTAGTCAGAGGTTGCAGTATGGAGGCCTACAGCCCACAAGTGTGGGATTTTCTCTGTGTTTTAATAAATCATAGATCTGTATTTAAACTGGGTGATGGGCACATGATGTGATGAGCACTGGGTGTTATATGCAGCTAATGAATCATTGAACACTACATCAAAAACAAATGATGTACTATATGTTGGCTAATTGAATTTAAATTTAAAAAATAAAAGCAGGAAATTGTATGTATATACATCACACACATACACACACAAGGATCTTGTGACTTCTGAAAAATCAGAATATTTGGCAACACTAGGCTCAAATTCTTACATGGCAACAAGTTAGAGGAAACTGGGAGACCCTATCATTAGAGAGGTACAAACTCTGAACTCACAGTTCTTACCAATCACTTAAGGTATGTGTATGTTCATTTTGCACCTGGTCCTCTTGCTTCTCGTTTACTTACTTTTTGGTAAACCATTGAAAATCTGACTCTCTCTTTCCCTATATATATTTGTGTGTATGTATATGTGTGTGTATATATAGTATGTGATATATACGTATGTGTGTGCATATATGTGTGTGTAATAAATAGGACACTGTGTGTGTGTGTGTGTGTGTGTGTGTGTGTGTGTGTTAATTTCTTTGATGCAGATGGTGTTGGCTCTGTTACAAACAAGAAAATGTGAAGATCCTCAACTGACTTAGGGCACAACTGAGAGGAGACAGGAAAGAGTGCTACCTGTCACCTGAACTTGCCTACCTAAAGTAGCCCTAAAGGAGTAGTTCTGAACCATTGACAATTTTGGTTCCCAGAGGATATTTGCCAATATGTGGAGACATTTTTGGTTATCACACATGAAAGCCATCTAATGGATGGAGGCCAAAAATGATGCTAAACATTCTATGATGTACAGAAAAGCCCACTCACTATAACAAAGAACTATTTGGTCAAATATGTAAAATCATCAATAGTGCCAAAGTTGAGAAACCCTGCCCTAGAGGGCTTTGGCCAAGCTTATAAAAGCATCTAGAGGGCCTTGTCACTGTCTTGGGAAAAACAAGGGGCTCCTGTCACCATCTGTAGCAGTAAAGGAGAAGTTTTGAGCTGTCAAAATTTCCCTTCATTGGTCCCTCTCTCCCACCCCAGAGAAGCCAATTAACATTTTAGGAGGTGGGAGACAAACTAGAACTGAAAGAATGTACTACCAACAGATCCTCACTACAGAAATTCTCAAAGACTCTTGGAAGTACTTTGGGAAGAAGGAAAATGATTCCAAAAGGAAATTCTGGAATGCCAGAAGAAATGGTAGGAACATTAAAAAGGTGAACAATACATACAACAGTAACAATGGTATCCAATTTAGGGAGTTTAATAAGTTTGAACAAAATTTCTAGACAAGAGTAGCATATACATGGGACATGGAAGTGGAATGTAAAAATTCTAAATTCCTTATATTGTTTGAGATGAAGATAAAGCTACCGATTGAAATTATAAATTTGTTAAGATATATAAGCATATTAAAATTTTAGGTTAATAACTAAAAGAATAAAAATAAAATATATAAATTGCAAATTAATGAGGAGAAAAATTCAATGAGGAAGGGATCTCAATCCAAAAGAATGGGGAAAAAAGGAAAATTTAAAACAATTAGAGCAAGATAAAGCAAATCACGATAGAAGGTGGTAAAATCCAAATATATGAGTAATCATGATATATGTAAATAGACTGGAATTGTAAGTTTAAAGTTAAATTATCAGACTAGATAAAACATACAAATCTAAACTGTATACGTGCTATATACAAGGAACACATTATAACATAAACAATTAGAAAAAATTTTTAAATGAATAAAGATATAATAAGCAGAAGAAAGTTAATGTAGCTATATTAATACTAGACAAAATAGACTTTAAGGTAATAGAATACTATAGATATGGATGATTATTATATATTGTTTAGATTTACCAGGAGGACACAACAATTCTAATTTCTGTGTACCTAACAAAGGTAGTTTCAAAACATTTAAAGTAAAAATTGATAGAACAATGAGGAGAAATTGATAAATCTATCATCTTAGTGGGCAACTTTGTCACCATTGATAGATCAGCCAAGGAATCAGTAATGATATAGAGTATTGAAACAACATAAGCAACAAGTTTAATCATACATATAAAACAGTGCTTCTGACAGCTGGAGAATACATAGTCTTTTTGAGCACACAAGGAATATTTATAAAAGTTGGCCAGACCTAATGTGAATCTCAACAAGTTAAAATAAAAACTGGTATCAACTGGTATCACACAGCCCACAATACAATTAGATCAGATATTGTTATAGCAATACAAATTCCTGAAAATTAAAAATTGCACTTCTATTTACCTCATGAGTGAAAGAAGAAACTAAATAGAAATCAGATGATACTTAAGTTTTTAAAATGCTACACTTCAAAATTAGTGAGAGGCAGTTAACATGATACTTGGAGGAAATTTATATCTTGAATGCTTATATTATGGTTTCAGAAATGGTTGAAAAAATAAGCCATGAACAAAAATGTTTGGAGAAAAAAACCACAACAGAATAAACCAAAGTAAAATATTAAAAAGGCAGTAATACAGATAAAAGCAAAGATTAATGGAATATAAGACAAAACAATAATTGAGAATATCAAATCACAAGTTGTTTCTTTAACAGGAGTAATAAATAAACTATCAGGACTGAAGAAAACAGTAAAAAAGGCACAAACAAAATATTAGGAATAGAAATGGGGTGTAAATACAGAGGAAGCAGAGATTTAAAAGGTAACAAGGAATATCATGAACAAATTCAATAACACATTTGGTAAAATGTGCAAATTCCTGGAAAAATACAAACTACTGTAACTGTTTAAAAAAGAAAGAGGAATTCCAAATGGTCTCATAAAAAAATTGAATCAGTACCCAAACAAAAAAAATTTTTTTTTAATTTAGAGAGGTGGGAAGGGTGTGAGGGAGAGAAAGAGAGAATCTTAAGCAGGTTCCACACCAAGCACAGAGCCCAACTCAGGGCTCAATCTCACAACCCCATGATCATGACCTGAACCAAAATCAAGAGTCAGATGCCCCACCAACTGAGCCACCAGGTGCCCTCCCAAACATTTTTCCTACCAAAAAAACCTTTAAGCTCAAGAGAATTTCCAGGTGGGTTCTAACAAACATTCAAGGAACAGATGATTCCAATCTTACATGAATTATTCAGCAAATTGAAAAAGGAACCATTCCCAACTCATTTTATGAGGTGAATGGGTGGGTGGGTGGGTGTGTGTGTGTGTGTGTGTGTGTGTGTGTGTGTCTCTGTTTTATTCTAAAATTGTAAGGTTATATGTTTCATTATGTCCTTACTTTACCTGAAACTAATGATTTATGCGTGTGTAGATATGTATATATATTTTATGTGTATATTTTATGTGAATATACATTGTCTTAGCACCAATTTTTGAATATGTGTGTGCACACACATGTTTATGTTTGCATGCATGTGTGTACACACACATGCATTTATGAAGTGCTATGAATCGGAGATAAAGAGTAATAAATCCTTTTACTGAGGGGCACCCATACTAGGGGGAATGCAAACAATAACATCAATAACAACTGAAGACGACTCATAATCTCCCTGGAAAGGCTAGAGAAAGTAGCCTTCAACAAAGACAAAATGATTCTTTAAGGATGAAAAGGGTTTTGTCAAATGAAGAAATGGAAGAAGCAATAAAAAATAGAGGAAGGCCTGTTTTAAAAGCACATACTTATAGAGGTTTTATCCAGTACCTAAATGGAAAGATGTATGTCAAGAAAATGTTGCTGGGAAAAAAAGTGACAGAGACATTCACTGTAAATTAAGTTCTCACTCTCTCTTCTCTCTGGGTCTTGGAAATGACTCATTGGCTCTGCACTGAGAGCAAGGGCAAGAATACTCTTTATGGTCAATGGAGAGGCTCTTCCATAGACATATGGAAATATTCCAGAGATTTGGGTAACCTGCTTTGGCTTAGATCATATTCAATCATTCTGTGTATTAGCCCATTAGACACTGTCACCAATGTGTGTGCTTGTGTATGTGTGGGCGGATGACTATCAGTTTTAAAGTTCTTAATTTCACCATCTGAGACAAACAATCATATTTCTGAATGAGATTTCTGTTTAGGCATCTCAATAGTATAAAAAAAAAAAGTATTTGTGAATTTAAAATCCTTTGCTTGTATTTGCAGTATTGAGTTAATTTACAGCTCTTTTATGCGACTCATTTATGAAATTCAAACCCTTGTTCTCATTCACTGACAGGCTCAAATGACCTGTCAGAAGACAAAATGGTTTCTTGGTAAAATAGATTTGATAATATAAGAATTTTTTAAAGTACTAAATTAATTATTAATTTATTGACTATTCCAAGCTGTGGAAAGCAGGAAAATCTGTAACCAAGAAATGTTTCTCTACTCAGATTGTATTTGCCATGATACATCAAATGGTCAATATAAACTGAGCATCTTTAACATATTTATATTCTGTCACTTGTGTATTATTTGTTACACATCAAAAATAAATGCTTGACGAAATAAGACACACTGTAAAGAGTAACTGTTTACAACTGACCATAGGTGTTAAATTTTTCTTTAACTGGTGATTTTTTTTCCTTGTTAAAACACTCATAAACCCAAGGAAGCTTCAATATTTACTACATTCCTAACCCCAAATTCATGAGTACATTGCTAGTATTGGACTAGAATTTGCATTTATACTATTTTGAAAAGGATTTGCTAAGTTGTTTTATGGTGTAAATAGTTTATTGGGCTGTAAGTTAATATGTTTTTAGAAAATCAATATAAATTATATGGCACTAATAACATTTAGATCAATAATTAATATGGTTATTATATATGTCTCATCAATGTATGAATACAGAAACAGAATTTAAATCCTTTCATTCATTCATCCAGGCATTCATTTTTTCATTCATTTATTTATCAGAAGTGGGTCAGAAACTTGACCGGGTACAAATGACAATTGTACCAAATTTTCACTGTTACCTTAGACTATAACAAACATTTTTCTCATAGGTATTTTCATGGCACCTTGACCAAACATTAGGTCAAGATCAGTGTTTCCACAGTGGCTGTGGACCTTCTGCAACAGAATTATCTGAGGTCTCTGTTAAAATGCCAATTCCTGGGCCAGCTCCTCTCTCTATTAAGATAGGTCTATTAGTGGTCCATAGAAATTTAGTTTAATGGGTTTTCAGATGATTCTTAAAGATTTCAAGTTTGAGACAATTTCTGGGAAAGATGGCAGAGTAGGAGGATCTTAGGCTTACCTCATCCCACACCAGTGTAAACAATGTAGAAAATGACCTGAAGACTGGCAGAACAGACCCTCCACAGCTAAATGTAAAGAGGCCACATCAAAGATGGTAGGAAGGGCAGAGATGTAGTCAGGAGCCAACCTGATCCATGGGACTGTCTGTGGGAGGGAAGAATGCCATGGGTGCAGAGACAGGAGAGGAGCAGATTCTATACCAGGTATAACAGGTACACCAGATACAGGGCTTAACTTCTCAACTTCTTATAATCAGTGGGGCTTAACACTGGAACTTTAAAAATCAGTGGGCTCAGCTCTGGGAGAGCCAGGGTGAGAGGAAACTGAGCCCCTGCCCTTGAAGACACAGCACAAAAAAACAGCCCAACTGAGATACAGTACAGAAGCAGCAGTTTGAAAAATGCCTGGAGTATATGGGAAGGATATTTATTTACTAATCTCAGCACTTGCTGGAGGGGCAGGAATCTTTGGAAGACTTCTCCGAAAGAGCTGGAGGGCACCACTTTCTCCCCCCAGCCCCTAGCCTAGATATATGGACACCTGCAGCAACCAGTGCAGCAAGAGCATTCTCCACCCCAAGTGTTTCCCTGTGGATCACCCCCTCCAGCCTGGCACTGGCAGCTCTCCAAAGCAGCTCCAGGTCCCCTCCCACAGTAGACCAATGCAAACCTTTCTAACACCATACACCCCACTACCATGTTCTCCTGCGGACCTGCCCCTTCCAACAAGCTGTCAGTAGGAGTTCATCCAAGGCAGCACCACAAGCATGGCAGTGTGCCAGCAGCCTCAGCAGGGGTCAGCATCACCCCAAAGTGATTCCTACCCTGGGGAAAGAGGAAGAAAACCACAAATGCCAGTATGACAGCCCCAACAGTGGGCTGGAGACAGACATCTGGCCTGACCGCAGGCCCCAGCCACCAATGAAAGCTTTTTAGGGGACAACACAGGGAGAGCACCCTGCAGTTCAGTGCTACCACAACTCTGATAAATAGCTGGTCTAACCCAACTCAAGCCCAAGGTGGCCTAGACTAGCCCACTAACAACACAGGGACCAAATCCTGCCTGCAAGAGGCAAAGAGAGCCATTGCAGATAACTGGACTGAAGGCAAATGTCACTTAGCCATAACTGTAGGCCCCATATAATGCATGTAGGAGACACCCCTGAAATGCCAGTTTCTGGTGAACAAGGGACATTGCACAGCAGAGCACTATAGACCTCTTCTTCATAAGGCCACTACTTTCAAGAGCAGGAGATGTAGCTGACCTTTCTAACACAAAGAGACACAGAGAGTTACACAACATGACGAGACAGAGGAATATGTCCAAATGAAAGAACAGGATGAAATCACAGCAAGAGAGATAAATGAAACAAACATAAGTAATATGCCTGATAGAGAGTTTAAAGTAATGGTCATAAAGATACTCATTGGACCTGAGAAAGAGTGTAGGACTTCAGTGGGACCCTCAACAAAGACATAGAAAACATAAAAAAGAACCAATGAGAGATGAAGAACTCAATAACTGAAATTAAAAATATACTAGAGGGAGGGGTGCCTGGGTGGCTCAGTTTGTTAAGCATCTGCCTTCTGCTCAGGTCATGATCCTGGGGTCCTGGGATGGAGCCTCGCATCAGGCTCCTTGCTCGGCAGGGAGCCTGCTTTTCCCTCTCCGTCTGCCTACCGCTCCCCCTGCTTGTGCTTTCTCTCTTGCTATCCTTGCTATCTCTCTGTCGAATGAATAAAATCTTTAAATATATATATTAGAGGGAATAAATAGAATAGAGGAAGCAGAAGAACGGATCAGCAGCCTGGAAGACAAAGTAATGGAAAACAATCAAGCTGAACAAGAGAGAGAAAAAAAGACTAATAAAAAATGAAAAAAAGACTTAGGGAACTCGGTGACACCATTAAGTGTAACAATATTTGCATTATAGGGATTCCTGAAGGAGAACAGAGAAAAAAGAGGGCAGAAAATGTATTTGAAGAAATAATAGCTGAAAACTTCCCAAATATGGGGAAGGAAATAAAAATCCAGATCCAGGAGGCATAGAAAGCCCCCAATAAAATCAACCAAAAGAGATCCACATGGGGGGGGGGGG
>NW_022589705.1:26994496-27003102 GCF_004348235.1 Phoca vitulina
GGGGGGAGGGGGGCGGAGCAAGATGGTGGGGGAGTAGGAGACCTGGATTTCGTCTCCTATCAGAAATTCAGCTGGATAGGGATCAAACCATTCTGAACACCTACAAACTCAACAGGAGATCGAAGAAAAGAATAGCAACAACTCTCTGAACAGAAAAGCAACCACTTTCTGGAAGGTAGGACGTGCGGAGAAGTGAATCCGAGGCGATATTCGGGAGGATAGACAGCGGGGGAGGGGCCTCCGTCGGCCGCTTCTGGCAAGTGATAGAGCCACGGAGCACAAAATCGGAACTTTTAGAAGTCTGCTCCGCTGAGGGACGTCACTCTGGTGGCGAAGTGGGGGGTGGAACCCTCGCGGGACAGTGTGGTCTCAGGACCCTCGGGGTCACAGAAAGACCGGGGGTGCCTGAGTGCGGCAGAGCTCCCAGGGATCGGAGCAGGGAAGCCGGCTGCAGAGACGGAGCCCAGGCGCGGGCTCTCAGCTCGGGGTTGCTATAAACCGTGATCCGTGGCACAGTCGGGCCACTGCTCCTCCAGCAGGGACCCAACAAGCGGCAGATCCGGGGAGACTCACCTTCTTCCCCCGGGAGGAGAGGTGCGGGAGCGCACCGCGGGGATCTGCTGGGTTTGGAGACTCCACCCGGGGTCGGGTGCCAGATAGAAAGGCGCGGTCACAGGCCGGGTGAGCGCGGAGTGTGGCCGGAGACCGGGGAGACGGGAGTGACTGACTGCTTTTCTCTGGGGGCTCACTGAGGAGCGGGACCCCGAGTTCTCGGCTCCGCCGGGGTGGAGACTGGGAGGCCGCCATTTTCACTCTCCTCCTCCAAAGCTGTACGGAAAGCTTGCAGGGAACAAAAGCTCCGGAGAGCAAACCCGAGCAGATTACTTAGCCCGGACCGGCAAGGGCGGGGCAATTCTGCCTCCGGCAAAGCCATTTGGGAACCACGGCAACAGGCCCCTCCCCCAGAAGATCAGCGAGAACAGCCAGCCAAGACCAAGTTTACTGATCAATGAGAACGGCAGAACTCCAGCGCTAGGGGAATACTGCACATAGAATTCATGGCTTTTTTACCATGATTCTTTAGTCTTTCAAAGTTAATTATTTTTTTTAACTGTCTTTTTTTCTTTTTTCCTTTTTTCTTTTTTTTTGAATTTTTCTTTTTCCCTTTTTCAACCAACATCTTATCAATCCCTTTTTTTAAAAAAAACATTTTTATTTTTCATTTTTAAAGTCATATTCTATCCCTTCATAGTAGTTACCCGTATTTTTGGCATATATATATAAGTTGTTCTCTCTTTAAAATCTTGAGATAGTTTCTTCTAACAGATCAAAATATACTCTAAATCGCTAGTGTATGGTTTTTTTCTACTCCCCTGCCTGATCACATTCTCTCCCTTTTTTTTCTTTTTTTTTTTTTTTAATCCTCTTCTTTCTTTTTTCAAACAACTTATCAAATCCTTTTTTAAAATTTTTTATAATTTCCATCTTTACAGTCATATTCCATCCCTTCATCATATCAACCCTTATTTTTGTACATATATAAGTTTTTCTTTCTTTAAAATTTTGGGAGGGACTTTCTTTTAACAGACCAAAATACACCCAAAATCTAGTGTGTGGCACTGATCTATAATCCAGCCTGATCATATTTGATCACATTCTGTTTTTGTTTTGTTTTGTTCTGCTTTTGTTTGTTTTTATCTTTATCTTTTTCTTTTTTCTTTTTTTCTTGCCTTTTCTTTTTTCTCTCTTGCCCTTTCTTTTCCCACTGCTTCAGGTCTTTTCTGATTTGTTTAGAGTATATTTTCTGGGGATGTTGTTACCCTGCTAGCATTTTGTTCTCTCATTAATCTATTCTCCTCTGCACAAAATGACAAGACGGAAAAAATCACCTCAACAAAAAGAACAAGAGGTAGTACCGACTGCCAGGGACCTACTCAATACGGACATTAGTACGATGTCAGATCTAGAGTTCAGAATCATCACTTTAAAGATACTAGCTGGGCTTGAAAAAAACATGGAAGTTATTAGAGAAACCCTTTCTGGAGAAGTAAAAGAACTAAAATCTAACCAAGTAGAAATCAAAAAGGCTATCAATGAGGTGCAATCAAATATGGGGGCGCTAACTGCTAGGATAAATGAGGCAGAAGAAAGAATCAGTGAGATAGAAGACCAAATGATGGAAAATAAAGAAGCTGAGAAAAAGAGAGATAAACAACTACTGGATCACGAGGGCAGAATTCGAGAGATAAACGATACCATAAGACGAAACAACATTAGAATAATTGGGATCCCAGAAGAAGAAGAAAGACAGAGGGGCAGAAGGTATAATGGAGCAAATTATAGCAGAGAACTTCTCTAATTTGGGGAAGGAAACAGGCATCAAAATCCAGGAAGCACAGAGAACCCCTCTCAAAATCAATAAAAATAGGTCAACACCCCGACATCTAATAGTAAAACTTACGAGTCTCAGAGACAAAGAGAAAATCCTGAAAGCAGCTCGGGAGAAGAGATATGTAACCTACAATGGTAGAAACATTAGATTGGCAACAGACTTATCCACAGAGACCTGGCAGGCCAGAAAGGACTGGCAGGACATATTCAGAGCACTAAATGAGAAAAATATGCAGCCAAGAATACTATATCCAGCTAGGCTGTCATTGAAAATTGAAGGAGAGATAAAAAGCTTCCAGGACAAACAAAAACTAAAGGAATTTGCAAACACGAAACCAGCCCTACAAGAAATATTGAAAGGGGTCCTCTAAGCAAAGAGAGAGCCTAAAAGCAACATAGACCAGAAAGGAACACAAACAATATACAGTAACAGTCACTTTACAGGCAATACAATGGCACTGAATTCCTATCTTTCAATAGTTACCCTGAATGTAAATGGGCTAAATGCCCCAATCAAAAGACACAGGCTATCAGATTGGATTAAAAAATAAGACCCATCGATATGCTGTCTGCAAGAGACTCATTTTAGACCCAAAGACACCCCCAGATTGAAAGTGAGGGGGTGGAAAACCATTTACCATGCTAATGGACACCAAAAGAAAGCTGGGGTGGCAATCCTTATATCAGACAAATTAGATTTTAAACCAAAGACTGTAATAAGAGATGAGGAAGGACACTATATCATACTTAAAGGGTCTATCCAACAAGAAGATCTAACAATTGTAAATATCTATGCCCCTAACATGGGAGCAGCCAATTATATAAGGCAATTAATAACAAAAGCAAAGAAACACATCGACAACAATACAATAATAGTGGGGGACTTTAACACCCCCCTCGCTGAAATGGACAGATCGTCTAAGCAAAAGATCAACAAGGAAATAAAGACTTTAAATGACACACTGGACCAAATGGACTTCACAGACATATTCAGAACATTCCATCCCAAAGCAACGGAATACACATTCTTCTCTAGTGCCCATGGAACATTCTCCAGAATAGATCACATCCTAGGTCATAAATCAGGTCTCAACCGGTACCAGAAGATTGGGATCATCCCCTGCCTATTTTCAGACCACAATGCTTTGAAACTAGAACTCAATCACAAGAGGAAAGTTGGAAAGAACTCAAATACATGGAGGCTAAAGAGCATCCTACTGAAGAATGAATGGGTCAACCAGGAAATTAAAGAAGAATTAAAAAAACTCATGGAAACCAATGAAAATGAAAACACAACTATTCAAAATCTTTGGGATGCAGCAAAGGCAGTCCTGAGAGGAAAGTATATAGCAATACAAGCCTTTCTCAAGAAACAAGAAAGGTCTCAAGTACACAACCTAACCCTACACCTAAAGGAGCTGGAGAAAGAACAGCAAATAAAGCCTAAACCCAGCAGGAGAAGAGAAATAATAAAGATCAGAGCAGATATCAATGAAATAGAAACCAAAAGAACAGTAGAACAGATCAACGAAACTAGGAGCTGGTTCTTTGAAAGAATTAACAAGATTGATAAGCCCCTGGCCAGACTTATCAAAAAGAAAAGAGAAATGACCCAAATCAACAAAATCATGAATGAAAGAGGAGAAATCACAACCAACACCAAAGAAATACAAACAATTATAAGAACATATTATGAGCAACTCTATGCCAGCAAATTAGATAACCTGGAAGTAATGGATGCATTCCTAGAGATGTATCAACTACCAAAACTGAACCAGGAAGAAATAGAAAACCTGAACAGACCTATAACCACTAAGGAAATAGAAGCAGTCATCAAAAATCTCCCAAAACACAAAAGCCCAGGGCCAGATGGCTTCCCAGGGGAATTCTACCAAACATTTAAAGAAGAATTAATACCTACCCTTCTGAAACTGTTCCAAAAAATAGAAATGGAAGGAAAGCTTCCAAACTCATTTTATGAGGCCAGCATTACCTTGATCCCAAAACCAGACAAAGACCCCATCAAAAAGGAGAATTACAGACCAATATCCCTGATGAACATGGATGCAAAAATTCTCACCAAAATACTAGCCAATAGGATCCAACAGTACATTAAAAGGATTATTCACCACGACCAAGTCGGATTTATCCCTAGGCTGCAAGTTTGGTTCAACATCCGCAAATCAATCAACGTGATACAATACATTAACAAAAGAAAGAACAAGAATCATATGATCCTCTCAATAGATGCAGAAAAAGCATTTGACAAAGTACAGCATCCTTTCTTGATCAAAACTCTTCAGAGTATAGGGATAGAGGGTACATACCTCAATATCATAAAAGCCATCTATGAAAAACCTACAGCGAATATCATTCTCAATGGGGAAAAACTGAGAGCTTTCCCCCTAAGGTCAGGAACGCGGCAGGGATGTCCACTATCACCACTGCTATTCAACATAGTATTGGAAGTCCTAGCCACAGCAATCAGACAACAAAAAGAAATCAAAGGCATCCAAATTGGCAAAGAAGAAGTCAAACTCTCACTCTTTGCAGATGATATGATACTTTATGTGGAAAATAAAAAGACTCCACCCCAAAACTGCTAGAACTCATACAGGAATTCAGTAAAGTGGCAGGATATAAAAGCAATGCACAGAAGTCAGTGGCATTCCTATACACCAACAACAAGTCAGAAGAAAGAGAAATTAAGGAGTCGATCCCATTTACAATTGCACCCAAAACCATAAGATACCTAGGAATAAATCTAACCAAAGAGGCAAAGGATCTGTACTCAGAAAACTATAAAATACTCATGAAAGAAATTGAGAAAGACACAAAGAAATGGAAAAACCTTCCATGCTCATGGATTGGAAGAACAAATATTGTGAAGATGTCAATCCTACCTAGAGCAATCTACACATTCAATGCAATCCCCATCAAAATACCATCCACTTTCTTCAAAGAAATGGAACAAATAATCCTAAAATTTGTATGGAACCAGAAAAGACCCCGCATAGCCAGAGGAATGTTGAAAAAGAAAAGCAAAGCTGGCGGCATCACAATTCCAGACTTCCAGCTCTACTACAAAGCTGTCATCATCAAGACAGTATGGTACTGGCACAAAAACAGACACATAGATCAATGGAACAGAATAGAGAGCCCAGAAATGGACCCTCAACTGTATGGTCAACTAATCTTTGACAAAGCAGGAAAGAATGTCCAATGGAAAAAAGACAGTCTCTTCAACAAATGGTGTTGGGAAAATTGGACAGCCACATGCAGAAGAATGAAACTGGACCATTTCCTTACACCACACACAAAATAGACTCCAAATGGTTGAAAGACCTCAATGTGAGACAGGAGTCCATCAACATCCTAAAGGAGAACACAGGCAGCAATCTCTTCGACCTCAGCCGCAGCAACTTCTTCCTAGAAACATCGCCAAAGGCAAGGGAAGCAAGGGCAAAAATGAACTATTGGGACTTCATCAAGATAAAAAGCTTTTGCAAAGCAAAGGAAACAGTCAACAAAACCAAAAGACAACTGACAGAATGGGAGAAGATATTTGCAAATGACATATCAGATAAAGGGCTAGTATCCAAAATCTATAAAGAACTCATCAAACTCAACACCAAAAGAACAAAGAATCCAATCAAGAAATGGGCAGAAGACATGAACAGACATTTCTCCAAAGAAGACATCCAAATGGCCAACAGACACATGAAAAAGTGTTCAATATCGCTCGGCATCAGGGAAATCCAAATCAAAACCTCAATGAGATACCACCTCACACCAGTCAGAATGGCTAAAATTAACAAGTCAGGAAATGACAGATGTTGGCGGGGATGCGGAGAAAGGGGAACCCTCCTACACTGTTGGTGGGAATGCAAGCTGGTGCAGCCACTCTGGAAAACAGTATGGAGGTTCCTCAAAAAGTTGAAAATAGAGCTACCATATGATCCAACAATTGCACTACTGGGTATTTACCCCAAAGATACAAAAGTAGGGACCCGAAAGGCTACGTGCACCCCGATGTTTATAGCAGCAATGTCCACAATAGCCAAACTGTGGAAAGAGCCAAGATGTCCATCAACAGATGAATGGATAAAGAAGATGTGGTATATATATACAATGGAATATTATGCAGCCATCAAAAGGAATAAGATCTTGCCATTTGCAACGACGTGGATGGAACTGGAGGGTATTATGCTGAGCGAAATAAGTCAAACAGAGAAAGACATGTATCATATGACCTCACTGATATGAGGAATTCTTAATCTCAGGAAACAAACTGAGGGTTGCTGGAGTGGGGGGTGGGGTGGGAGGGATGGGGTGACTGGGTGATGGACACTGGGGAGGTTATGTGTTCTGGTAAGCGCTGTGAATTGTGCAAGACTGTTGAATCTCAGATCTGTACCTCTGAAACAAATAATGCAATATATGTTAAGAAAGAAAAAAAGAAGAAGAAGAATGTAGCAGGAGGGGAAGAATGAAGGGGGGGAAATCGGAGGGGGAGAAGAACCATGAGAGACGATGGACTCTGAAAAACAAACTGAGGGTTCTAGAGGGGAGGGGGTTGGGAGGATGGGTTAGCCTGGTGATGGGTATTGAGGAGGGCACGTTCTGCATGGAGCACTGGGTGTTATGCACAAACAATGAATCATGGAACACTATATCTAAAACTAATGATGTAATGTATGGGGATTAACATAACAATAAAAAAATTTAAAAAAAAAAAAAAAAAGAGATCCACACCAAGATATATAGTAATTATAATGGCAAAAAGTAGTGACAAAGAAAGAATTTTAAAAGCAACAAGAGAAAACAGTTACATAGAAGAGAAAGGCCAAAAGGCAATTAGAAACTTTGCAGGCGAGAAGGGAGTAGCATGATATATTCAAAGTGATGAAAGGAGAAAAAAAACAAAAAAAAACAAAAAACCTGTAACCAAGAATACTCTATCCAGCAAGGCTGTCATTCAGAATAGGAGAGATAGTTTCCCAGACAAACAAAAGTTAAAGAAATTCATCACCACTAAACCAGCCTTATAAGAGATGTTAAAGGGGATTCTGTGAATGGACAGGAAAGACCATAAGCAGAAGTAAGAAAAGTAGGAAGTACAAAAGCAGTAAAATTAAGTATATCTATAAAAATAAGTTAAGGGATTCACAAAATAAAAGGATGTAAAGTAGGACACCATATTTCTAAAATGTTGAGGGGAGAGGAGTAAAAATTGAAAGTGAAAGAATGGAAAAGCCTTTATCATGCAAATGGATGTCAAAAGAAAGGGTAGCTATACATATATTGGACTAAATAGACTTTAAAACAAAGACTATAACAAGAGACAAAGAAGGAAACTATATAATCATAAAGGGGACAATTCAACAAGAAGATAGAATAATTGTAAATATTCATGTACCCAACATAGAAGCACCCAATACATAAAACAATAATAACAACATAAGAGAAATAATTGACAGTAAAATACAATAATAGTAGGGGACTTAACACCCCATTTACATCAATGAATAGATCATCCAAATAGAAAATCAACAAGGAAACAATGGCTTCGAATGACACATTGTACCAG
The DNA here is from genome assembly GCF_004348235.1 of Phoca vitulina. Lineage (NCBI taxonomy): Eukaryota > Metazoa > Chordata > Mammalia > Carnivora > Phocidae > Phoca > Phoca vitulina. Next base: position 27,002,478 of record NW_022589705.1, read on the forward strand.
AAGGATCTAACAAATATATTCAAAATATTCCTTTCTAAAATAGCAGAATACACAGTCTTTTCAAGTGTACGTGAAATATTCTCCAGCATAGATCATGTGTTAGGCCACAAAACAAGTCTCAACAGATTCAAAAAGACTGAATGAATTTTTTCCAGTCACAATACTATGAAACTAGAAATCAACCACAAGAAGAAACTCTGGAAAGAACATAAAAACATGGAGGTTAAATAATATGCTACTAAACAATGAATGTGGGTCAACCAGGAAATCAAAAAGAGAATACATGGAGACAAATGAAAATGAAAACACAACAGTTCAAAATCTTTGGGACTCAGCTAAAGCTGTTCTAAGAGGGAATTTTCTAGCAATACAGGCCTACCTCAAGAAGCAAGAAAAATCTCAATAAACAACCTAATCTTACACATAAAGGAGCTAGAAAAAGAACAAACAAAACCCAAAACCAGTAGAAGGAAGGAAATAGTAAAAATTAGAGCAGAAATAAAAGAAATAGAAACCAAAAAACTCTACAGTAGAATAGATCAATGAAACCAGGAGCTGGTTTTTTGAAAAGGTCAACAAAATTGATAAACCTCTAGCCAGGCACATCAAAAAAAAAAAAAAAAAA